>NC_090235.1:5420000-5720000 GCF_024489055.1 Chanodichthys erythropterus | reverse complement strand
CAGATCGCCAACTCGCTTTACTGATGCCAGAGCAAGTAGTAAGGCAGTTTTGAGCGTTAAGGGTCTGAGGCCCGCTAGACGCAGTGGCTCAAAAGGAGGACCTTTAAGAGCTCTGAGGACCACGGAGAGGTCCCAGGGGGGAACGGTGAGGGGACGAGGAGGATGCAATCGCCTAGAGCCCCTCAGGAACTTAATGACCAAATCGTTCCGCCCTACTGATTGTCCAGCAATGGGCAAGTGAAACGCTGCAATGGCTGCTACGTAGACCTTAAGCGTAGAGGGGGCTCGTCCCAACTCTAAACGCTCCTGGAGTAAGGTCAGGATGGAAGAAACATCACATCCTTCCGAGTCGATGTTGCGTGTGGAACACCAGCTAACAAAGACCGACCACTTCTGGGCATAGAGGCGTCTTGTAGACGGGGCTCTCGCCTGTGAAATGGTATCTAGCACTTCCTTCGGAAGGTCAGATGATTCCCGTCGAGAATCCACAGATGTAGAGCCCAAAGCTCCGGCTGCGGGTGCCAGATTGTTCTGTTCGCCTGAGAGAGGAGGTCTCTGGGGCTTTTGTGGAAAGCCGAAACAGCTCCGAGGTCCAAATCTGGCTCCTCCAGAGTGGGGCCACTAACAGAACTCTGTGCTCGTCCTCTTTGATTCGCCTGATAACCTGAGGGATCAGGGCGATCGGAGGAAAGGCATAAAGAAGGGTATTGGGCCATGTGTGGGCCAATGCATCGTCCTCCTTCGAATAATAGGTTGGGCAATGAGAGTTGCCTTCTGAGGCGAAGAGGTCCACCTCCGCTCTCCCGAAGAGCTCCCATATAATGTTGTTCCGAGACAGCATATCTGCTCCCAGATTGTTCTTTCCGGGTATATGAGTCGCTCTGAGCGACCGAACCCTTGGGGATGCCCATTCCAGAAGGCTTTTCGCCAGAGCGCATAAGCGGCTGGACGAAAGACCTCCCTGGCGATTTATATAGGAGACCACTGTCATACTGTCCGACTGGACTAAGACGTGGTGATCCGTCAGATGAGCCCGAAAGGCATGGAGGGCTCGTGCCACTGCCAGCATTTCGAGACAGTTGATATGTAGGTGGCTTTCCTCGTGTGTCCATGAGCCGAAGACCGGACTGCCCTCGCACAGAGCGCCCCAACCCGAGTTGGATGCGTCTGTCGAAAGTACCGTTCTTCGTGATACCGCCTGAAGGGGTACTCCGAGTGTGAACCAAGTGGGGTTCATCCAGGGCTTCAGGGCTGCCAGACAGGCCTGATTGACCTTGAGGCGCAGGCGACCGTGGCGCCAAGCGTAGGGAGGTACCCGAACCTTCAACCAGTACTGCAGAGGCCGCATGCGAAGTAGGCCAAGCTGAAGAACTGGAGAGGCAGAAGCCATGAGCCCTAGCAACCTCTGGAACAGCTTCAGAGGGAGGTAGGCTTTGTTCCTGACGGAGGCCGCGAGCTGCTGAATGGCCAGAGCGCGCTCTGGCGAGACTACTGCTGTCATACAGACAGAGTCGAAAACTGCGCCCAGGAACGGGATACGTTGAGTGGGAAGCAGCGAGCTCTTGGCTGGGTTGACCCTGAGACCCAGGCACCGTAAGTGGCTGAGAAGCACGGATCTGTGGTGCTCTAGTTCTGTGCGCGAGCTGGCTAAAATGAGCCAGTCGTCGAGGTAGTTTAAAACACGTATTCCCATCTGTCTCAGAGGGGAAAGGGCCGCGTTCATGCACTTCGTGAAAGTGCGAGGAGCCAGGGAGAGCCCGAAGGGGAGGACCGTGTATTAGTAAGCCACACCCTCGAACGCGAATCTCAAGAATCGCCTGTGATGGGGGGCTATCTGGATGTGAAAGTAAGCATCCTTCAGATCCAGTGAACAGAACCAGTCCTCGTGGCAAATCTGCGCGAGGATCTGCTTCAGCATCAGGACTTTGAACTTTCGCTTCATGAGGGAAAGGTTCAGTAACCTGAGGTCCAGAATGGGTCTGAGACCGCCGTCTTTCTTTGGCACCAAGAAGTAGCGGCTGTAGAAGCCTGACTCGCTCTCTGGGAAGGGAACTATTTCTATAGCCCCCTTTCTCAACAGGGTTAAAACCTCGGTTCGGAGGACATGTGCGTCGTCCGCTTGTACCGAAGTCTGAATGACCCCGCCAAACCGTGGAGGTCTTCTGGCAATTGGAGCGAGTAGCCCTGGCTTATGACCTTCAGAATCCACTCTGACACGCCGGGGATGGCTTTCCAAGCCTCGGCCCGGGTGGCGAGAGGGAGAATAATATCGGATGATGGCCCGCTTAGAAGGGGGTCGAGCACCGTATTGGGTGGAAGAGGAAATTTGCTCTTTTGTGAAATATTTAAAAAATGGGTCGCCATGAAAACGGCAGTTGGTGAGGGCGCAGCACATGTGGGCCCTATTACAGCAGGTTGTGTTTCTCCCGCGCCCAGATATAAACGAGGCGGAGGGGAGTTTGCACGGGAGCGTTTTTGGGGGGGTCCGGCCGCAGCGGGACCTGCCCCAATCCTCTTCCTTCTCAGACTAGGATGACTTAGGAGTCACAGGGTCCAGCACAATCCTGGGCCGGGGTCCCTGGCACCTGGGGAAGGAGGAGCGCTTAGAAGAGCGCTTAGAAGAGCGCTTAGAAGAGTGCTTAGAAGAGCGCTTAGAAGAGCGCGAGCGCTGGCGTTGCTCCTTGGGCGGTGCTGCTTGGGAAGCAGAAGGGGTGGGCTTGGTCTGCTGAGCCGGCGCAGGCCTGGGGCGGCTAGAGGCAGACGCGGAGCTAGAACGTTTCGGCAAAAAGTGTCTCATAGCCTGAGAGGACTTCTGCGCCGCAGTAAAGCGTTCTGTGAAACCCTCCACCGCGGGTCCAAAGAGTCCTGACGGGGACACGGGGGCATCCAAGAAGGCCGTCTTGTCCTGCTCCTTGATCTCCGTCAGATTCAGCCATAGTTGGCGCTCCAGCACAACAAGGCTGGCCATTGACCTGCCAATGGCCTGGGCCGTGGCCTTCGTGGCCCGCAGGGCTAAGTCAGTAGCGCTGCGGAGGTCCTTAAAGGCAGGCGCATCAATACCGGACTCGTCCAGAGAGTGGAGGAGTTTGGCTTGAAAAACCTGAAAGATGGCCATAGAGTGAAGTGCTGAGGCGGACTGGCCCGCTGAGGCGTAGGCTCTTCCTGCTAGGGCGGAGGTGGTCCTGCAGGGTTTGGACGGGAGGGCTCTCTTGGCTTTCCATCCCACGGCCGCGGGAGGGCAGAGATGAGCGGCCACTGCTTCGTCCAGGGGCGGCAGGTGTTCGTACCCTTTTTCCTCCGTGCCGTCCACAGCGGTGAGGGCCGAGTGGTGGGTCGTGTGTAGGCGGGCAGAGTAAGGGGCGCGCCACGACTTTGTCAGCTCCTCGTGGACTTCGGGGAAGAACGGGGCGGAGCGCTGGCGAGGGGCCTGGCGGTGGCCTGGAAGAAACCACTCGTCCAAGCGGCTCCGCGATGGCTCCTCTGGTGGAGCCCAGTCGAGGTCCAGTTCCTCTACGGCCTTAGACAGGACGCGGAATAACTCGGCGTCCATGCCAGTGCCGTGATCAATAGGCTCCAATGAAGGCAGGGGGGCGGGGTCGTCCGGCTCGCCAGCCCACGCTTCATGTTCAGAGGCTGCCATGGATAAGGAGTCGAAGAGCGGCTCCTCATCCGATCCACCGAAGGAGACGAGGTCGCTCGCATCTACCGAGGGACGCTGGTCTGGGCGGGAGAATGAGACAGGGGTCTGCTCTCTGTGGGGAGATGGCGAGGCACGCGGGCGTTGGGCCGACGTGTGCTCGCCCGTCTCCATGCGCTGAACTGTTCTGCCCCGCGGTCTTTTCCTGGCAGGCGCGGGAGACGGGAGGGCATGAACAGGGGGGTCGCTCTCGGAGAAGAAGGCGGCCCGCGAGCGCAGAGACGCTAAACTCATGTGCTCACAGTGTGGGCATGAGCCGCCGGCAAGCGCGTCATCCGCGTGGGCAACGCCCAGACATCCAACGCACTCCCCGTGTCCGTCATCTTCGTGCAGCGGGGCTCTGCACGTAGCACAGTGGTGAGGCATTGAAAAATGCCGGTAGCGCCGTGAAAACGGCGATTGGGGGGCTCTTTAATGGCGAGGGCCGGGCTCATAGCGGTGAAAACCACTAGAAAGTTGCTCTGAGGCGCGGTAAAGTAATCGCGGGAAGACGCTCTCAGGGCGCGCCGGATGGCAGCAGGAGACACGCTGGGAAGCGGCCAGTTCGCGGGAGCGGGAGGCGGCGGCTCGACGACGGTGCGAAGGCGGCAGTCGGCGAGGGCGCGGGCGCTGCGAGGAGCCGGCGAGTCAGCTGGGTCCGCTGCGGGGCCTCTTCGATGGCGGCAGAGCTTCTTCAAAGGCGGCAAGCTTCTTTCTTGGCGAGCAGGCTTCTGCGAGGATCAGCGAAGAGAAGTTTCAGTCGTCGCTGAAGGAGAAAGGACTGATGGCCTATGGCGAAACGCTCGCTTATATAGCACATTACTCCGCCCCTTTTGGCGGGAATGTTCGCGCGCTCTCTTCTCATAGGCCGCGCAGCTGAGCCGCGCCGCCATTGGTTCAACAACTTGTCTATGAGTGAACCAATGACGGTGCAGTTACACTGCGTTATTGAAAAGGCTTCAGTAGCGGGGAAAAAGGGAGACTTTTCCCCCATACGCAGTACGAGTGAAATATCGAAAGGGAACAAGTGATATACAAGCATTTTTTTAAAAGGCCAGCCATTTTTAATCAAGAACAACAAAGGTGTTCTAGGGATTTCAACACAGCACAAGGGTTAAAAAAATCATTGCTAAACAGTATTTTACTGTAATACAATACAAAAATGTCTGCATTACAGTAGTATCACTACAGTCATAAGAAATGAAGGGTAAAATGTGCCATTGTTGTCCTGGAAAGTCACAATGTAAAAAATCATTGTGTCCTAGAAGATTACAAACATCACAATATAAAATAATAATGAAGTTAAAGAACAGAAGAAGCATAATAATATTGTGACTACTATACTACTACTATTATTAGTATGAGCCTAGTATTATTTTGTGATGTGTAGATCTCATTCTCTCACTTCTCTAAATTTGTTTCTTGTTCACATCCTGTGTTCTGTAGTCCAAGAACAGACACAAACGAAGACACAAACGAAGAACATATCAGATCCCTAAACATCAAAGATGCATCTCTCAGCAAACCAGCCATCAGCCCAATGATGAAAGAGCACAGAGGGGCTGACGGGGTGATGGGAGGATTTATGTGGCAAAGAGAAAATAGACAGCGAGTAGGAGGGTGACAAAAAAGGTGGATATATTTATGTTTGAAAAAAAGTGTGATACTGGGAGCACAGCTGACCATTAAAAGCTACATACAGCAGGCAGAAAGACAAAAAAAAAAGAGAGAGAGAGAGAGAGAGAGAGGATCAATTAGAGAGAAAATGTCTATAATGAGCAGGCAGGCAGTGAAAGGCAGGAAGAGAAGATGAGGGAGAGGAAGAGCAAAGAGAACATAACAAAAACAACAGAACTATTTAGTGTCTCATTGCTGTCAGATGCAGGGACATGAGCCAAGAGGAGCGGGGGTCTTTGTTTGTCTGAATGTGCACTTAATGGCTTCCTTTCAATTCACTGTCTGCATCTACACTTTTGATCACACGTGTCTGTCAAATATCACAACAGTACAGTTTTTGCCTCTAATTGTAGGTCTGTTCAAAATTTTGTGAGCTGCCTACTTTATATTCCAAAAGTAAATTATGCTGCCTTTTAAAATATGTTCTGGCCAAACTCAAAGGCAGAATTTATAGAGAAAAGCAATCCCAAAATGCGCTACAACAAGAGTAATAATTAAATAAATAACATGTCAGGTAATTTTACCCCAAATTTGTGATTAAAACTGATTATTTTAATAATGTAACTTTTATTGTTTTATTTTTAATTTATTAATGATCATTTAATAATAATTAAAATTATTTTACACAAAATGAATACTTCACTATTTCCAAATTTATTTTACCCAATATTTATATGATTTTACCCAGTATTTGAAATTAAAAGAGTTTATTTCAAAAACACAATTATTAAATTTTAAATTAATAATTAAATAATTTAAATGCATTATTTAACAAATAATATCATAATAAGACAATAATATTTAAAATGTAATATATTTTTGAAAAGAGCAATAATTATTAATATAATATAATACAATATTCAAATAAAATGTATAATTTAAATTGAATTTGTGATTAAAACGCAATTATTATTTTTTTTTTTTAAAAATATTATTTGAATAATTTAAATTAGTTAACCAAATAATAATGCAATAATAATATAACATAATAATGCTTAAAATGTAATATTTCTTTTGAAAAGAGAAACAATTAAATAGCATGTATAATTTTACCCTAGATTTGTGATTAAACCAGATTATTTTAAAAATGTCATTTTTATTGATTTTTATTTAATAATTAAAGAATTGTAATTGCAATTGTAATTGTTGAAATGTATTTTTATGCTTAATAAAATTATAAAAATAGATCTTACAGCATCGCACAAGTCAAGTTATAAACAGTTTTAAAAAACATTTTGAAAAACTTGTTTTGTTCCATTCCATTGCACTCATTCCAGCTTTTTTAAACACATGAATGTGTGCTGTATGAACAGCCCCTTTAAAAGCAGCTGCCATATGTAGACGGTAAAGCAGCTACTAGCACTGGATTTTGCAGAGCATGTGTGTGCGTTCTCATCATTGGTAGCCTCTATTTAGTATCTCTCCTGACAGATTTGTCAGGTTTTAGGGGTCTGGCAGTCTACCTCCTTTTTGTGTTCATTAAAAAGTCCCATCTTAGCTCCACTACATTTAGTTATCAGGCATGATGGTGGCAAGCGAGTCTTCCAGTTCTCTCTCTGCTGCTCAGATGACTGCATTAGGCAGCACCTTTAAAGATAATTGCTTAATTGGGGCCTTTTCATTTGCTGTCAGCGTATGAGGGGCTGTGAATGGCTAAGATAAGACCGTAATTATGTGGCCAGCTTCGATATCCACTTTCGCTAGAGAAGGATGCTGACAAGCGGCTCTTGTGGTCCAGCGTCGCTCGCCGAGGCCTGTCAGAGAGCCTGAGACACAAAAGAAGATGAGTGGGAGAGAGAAGAAAGGCTTCAAAGAACATTACAGAGAAAATAAGGTGGAAAAAGAGAGAAATGTAGTTTCACAGACGTATAAAAACACATGTGATTAGTGAGGGCCAGACGTGCTATTAGCCGAGTCCTTAAAAGGCAGAGAGATCATATGGGCAGACAAGCTATCAAAAGGGATCAGATAGTTTGAAAACACACTGATTGATCAAAACAGCAAAATCTGGCATTTAAAATGTATATATTTTAAATGCCACATTTTATTATCTTATTTTTATGTGTGTATTTTTATGTCTGTTAAAGGATTACTTTCAAATGAAAATTACCCCAAGCTTTACTTACTCTAAATTATCCTAGGTTTATATGACTTTCTTCTTTTTGATGAACACAATAGGAGTTATATTAATAAATAACTTGACTCATCCGAGCTTTATAATGGCAGTGAGCGATACCAATGAGCATGAAGCTGGCATGCATGAAAATCGGCATGCAAGTTCACTGCAGTTATCTATTTCCCGTGACACAATACAGTATACACTGCAGAGGAATGGCATGCTTGGGTGACGTCCACAAAAGAAGACTTTCCTAAAGTCCAGGCACAAAAAAGCCAGCCTAGAGTTTGCCAGGGGCCATGCTGACAAAGATGAAGACTACTGGGACTCTGGAGTGATGAGACCAAGATAAATGTTTTTGGAACTGATGGCTTCAAAACTGTATGGCGTTGCAAAGGTGAGGAATACAAAGAAAAATGCATGGTGCCTACAGTGAAACATGGTGGTGTCAGTGTCCTTATGTGGGGCTGCATGAGCGCTGCACTTTTCCAATGATCCTAAACACACATCTAAGGCCACTGTTGGATTTCTGAAGAAGAACAGGGTGAAAGTGATTCAGTGGCTCCTGATTTGAACCTAATCGAACACCTATGGGGAATTCTGAAGAGACAAGTTGAGCATCACTCTCCATCCAGCATCCAGTCTCTAAAAGAGGTCATTCTCGAAGAATGGAAAAAGATAGATGTTGCAACAACTTGTTCATTCCATGCCTAGAAGACTTGGTGCTGTCATTAAAAATGATGGAGGCCATACAAAGTACTAATGTAGTAGTTTTTGTTGTGGGGTGTACTTATTTTTGCAACACCCTAATTTGAGTAAAACTGAAAAGAAAAAAAAATGTGTAATCTAAGTTATATTATCAACCTTACTTTCATGTTATAAGTTAAACAGATGTTATATTAAACTTAGTCTTGTCAACATTTTGGAAATTGTTTTGTGTTCATTGAGATATTGTTTAAGTTGTTACTTTTCAAAAGGGGGTGTACTCATTTACGCTGAGCACTGTATATATTATTTCCACAGTAAATTTCTGTCAGTGTTAATATAGTTATGCATTTATCAGCAAGACCACCAAAAGCACCCAAACGTGAAACAGTTTTAAGCACTGTTACAATTGACCAAAAGTCCATTAATTGTAAACAATCACCAATTTTAGGCTGGAGTGTGAATTGCATTTCAGGTGGTTTGACCATTAATAGACTGGCACCACTTCATTGCCAGTTGGATGGAAACAGACTTTGAAGATGAGAGGTGCTTAGAAAAGTCTGTGAGTTTACTTTGATGTTTAACCAAAGATGACAAATGCATGACAGATACTTAAGCTGTTGAGGTCAACTATGTCACATGTGGAAGGATTAATATACATCTATGAGTATGAAAGCTAATGCTTTAATATGTAAACCTACACTGAGAACTTTTGAAGCTTATAAATGTATAAAAAGGGTGTCGTTCATGGCTTAATCAATAGAGTTTTCTGGAAAAGGGGAATGTCTCTGAAAATACACTCTTCCCCAAAGCACATTTCAGTGTATCTTAAAAGAACCACATTTTAAAATTCTAAAGAACCGTTTTCTACTATAAAGAACCCTTTGTGGAATGAAAAGGTTGCATGGATGTTGTCAATAAAGAACCTTTATTTTTAAGAGTGAATCACGGGGTCTGGAACATCATTCCTACTGTGAGAGCAGAAGAGAAGAAAAGGCAAGCTGAGAGATAAGGGTGAAGAGAGAGAGTGATGTGCAACACAGGAAGTGGATGGGGGCAAGATTAGTTTTGCTCCGGTAGTGACAGATCTGAAAAACAGGAGAGACGAGAAGAGAGATGAAACCAGAAGAAGAGCAGGATTAGTGCCACTAGAGGGATGGTATGTGTGTGCGCATGTGGGCTTCACCGGGTGCAGGGGGATCCTGGAATATAAGGAATTCTGTGAGTTCAGTGGAGATTAGTCTTGCTTGAGGAGTGAGAGCTCGAGAGGAGGATGTGAGAGCATTTCTTGATCTCGGTTTGCATCATATGCGGAAGAGCTGTGAATTCTTACACTTCCAGGGTGATGGTACAACTGAAAATACTGTTTCTAAACAAAGTCTATCTTCTGAGCCAGACCAAAAAGGTTAAAGTTTTCTAAACTTCAAGTAACATACAAAGTGTCTTCTATCAATAACTGTTTATTTGATGTACCAGAAAAGTAGTACATCCATCAGCTGAAGGTTTGGTTCTGTTCAGGCAGTTGTAAGCAGCCTTGCACCTGTGAGATCTCTCTTCTTTTAGGTACTACAACATGTTTTTCTTCATCTAACTTTTCTTCATGATATTGTTCACATCCTTACCGAGTAACACCAGAGATTTTCTGTTTCGCACCAGGTACTTATGGGAACTCAGTTATAGGAACTAACCACCAGGGCGGTCCCCTAAGAACTAAATGTTCCCCTAGAGCAGTGGTCACCAACCTTTTTAAGCCCAAGATCCCTGACCTCGACCTTTATGAAAGACAAGATCTACTTGATTGCCCAGATTGTATTTAGTATTTTTTTATTTTTTTTCCATGGCCAATTTAGATTCTGATTTATTTATTTTTACAAGCAAATTGGCCGATTCTGATACTGGTTGCAGATATTTATTATTATTATTATTATAAACAAAAATACATAGCCATTTCAAATTAGAGGGAACCACTGCTTTTTAATCACAATCCAAACAAAGATGCTATCACATTGCATGAGCAGTTGTTTTTTTATTTGAATTAATTGAGATTTAATTTCAAGATTTCAAGCAAAAACAGAACGGTCTTACTATATCTTTGTGAAATTATATGCTACACAAAAAAGCATGAAACAATATCCTGAAAGCATGAAACAACATCCTGAATGAGACGCAGATTCATTCTCTGACAGCAGGTGGCACTTATGGAGCAGCAGTGACACAGCGTTCCCTTGGTTACTGCTGTAAACAAAGCTGAACTGCGCTAATAATTAACGTTAGCTACTTCATTCGGAGGTAAGATGAAAATAAAATGCCGTTGCCATCGAAATTTTTCTGAAGACAGCAATTCCTTTTAGAGATGAATTCATATAACCCTTCACCCCTAATTCAATATTTATATTTTCTTCCTATATTTCGAGCATCGTGAACAGTGAGCTGCTCTGCCTGCTACAGAATTTTCTCCTCTTCGCGTCCGTCTTCAGCGTCTCTGGCCTGTTGTTTACGGCCGTTTACAGACTCGGAAATGATGTGACCTATTTACCTTTATCACTGTCCCAGTAGCTCCCGAAAATAACAGAAAAATAAATACAAAAATACAGTACAAAGACTGGAGAAATGTAATGTAATGTAGGCTATTTTGTACTCATATTTCTGTTATTTTCGCGAGCTACTGAACAGTGATAAAGATCGACCGCGATCGACGGGTTGGCAACCACTGCCCTAGAGCAATTTTCCTGGTTGCATTTGCACCGCTAGTAGGAACTCTGAAGTGACGTAAGCTGGCAGACAGTGACGTCATTCAATAACGTCAATAACTGTGGGATGGTTCTTTGTTTTTGTTTCGTGTTAACGGAGATGAAATGTAAACATATAAGTTATGAGATGGAAAGAGCAAAAAGGAGGGCTGAGAAAAGAACACAACGTCACAAACAAAGGCGACAGGTAAATGCTATCTATCGCTGTTTTTCATGTTTGCAGAGTAAGTATATGTAAACCGTGTGTTTACATGACTTTTTTAAAAATGGCGGGTCCTTGTCTTTCAAATGGCATGTTGTTGGCCAATCAACGTACACTTACACTGGTATTTCCTATTGTGCTGGGTTAGAACCTATTCTACAGTAAGAGCTAATTTTGTTCCCCCAAAAGGCATTCCTATAACTAAAATCGTTCCCAGTTCCTGCGGTGCAAATATGCGAGAACATCCGCCAAAAAGTGCTAATATGTCCGCCACTAGTTATATGAAAATGTCCCTCCAGTGCGAAATGCCCTATCCTGAGGGGGACAAATACCTCCCATTAATTAATAATTCAAAAAGTTACATTTTTAGGCTGGACTAACAGCGCTCATCAGTGTTGAAATGATTGAGCTGGCCATTTAAATCAAAGAAATTGGGCCTTACCGTTCACTGAAGATGAGTTCACTGAACTTTCCCTCAATTAAAACTGTTTACTGCACTTTACAGTTAAACTTTAACTTTAACTTTTTGTTCCAATCCTATGTATTTTATTTGTCTGTTTACATTTAATACACTATCGTTTAAATGTTTGAGGCCTGTATTTTTAAAATGTTTTTGAAAGAAGTCTCTTCCAAGACTGCTCACCAAGGCTGTATTTATTTGGTCAAAAATACAGTAAAAACACAATATTGTGATTCTACTGTCACAGGCTGATCATTCATGTATACGTAAAGAAGTGAATCAACACAACTGTAAATCTATTGCGATATGCAACTAATTAAATTCAGCTTATTGCAAAACAATAAAGTGAGTTATATTGGGATTAATTATAATAATTATTTGCACCGAAGTGTCATGTAAAAAAATCACTATTTAAACAGTCTATTTTCATGCTTTTTATTATGCTATTTATGGCTCCTTGAATCACCCCATCTTGATTTTCAAATTACAACCTTGCTAGATGGAAAGCTGTTTCTGTTGTGTGTTTCCATGGCAACTTCTTGTCTGTCTTTTAACTGGGAGCACTGGAGAGGAAGGAGACAGGTTGACATGATAGAAAACATCCTACAAAACAACTGATTAGAATGCCTTGTTTATTGTAATACATTCCAAAAATATGACATTGATGGAGAGAGTGATGCAGAGAGGGAAAACTCAAACAGACAGAGAGAGATGTTAAAAGAGATGGGGGAGGGAGGGGGGGGAGGTTGGACAGAAATATAGAAATGACCCGTGCTTACTGTGTGACCCTTGAGAGCCGGAGAGGAAGCCTGGATCGACTTTAATTGGCCTTGCACATAAAGGGGGCGGGAGAGACACAGGTATGAGCGCAAATGAGGGAAAGGTTTGATGGAGGATTGTACAGCAAGAGGAGCCGAGAGGGAACACTGGTGTTTGTCATAATTTTGAAATGGCAGAAGAGAATAGAGTTGGGAAAGAAATAGAGAGAGAGAAAAACAATGTTATCTCATTTGTATTCACAGACATTCCTATTTCAAGAGTGCCTTTAGCTCTCATACATTTTGTGCATGTGGATAACACCTAAAACATTCAATATTAGCATCTAAAACAAACACTTTCGAAATTACAAGTTGATTTTAACTTTTAACAAATGAGATTAAATTTGACCTTTTGTACAAATAGCCTATTACTTCTGTTTACATTTCTATTTTTACTTCTGTTTGTATTAATAGAGTCTGTCACTATTTGCACTTAGTGAAAAACAAGATGCTACTTATTGCTATTCACACATTATGCAAACAGTATTTATATTCAGTGTTAACTAAATAGCATCTATTTTTTTAAAGTCAGCATAAAACAGAAGTTGCGATAGTCATTTGTTCCCTATTGTGACGTATATCCAAGTGAAAAAAATGTAGGGCGGGTCTTGATTTTGTCCTTCGGAACTGACTGGATCGTTGGATGGTTGTGGTTTGCTATTGTTCGATCTCATGTGAGTGACAGATTGTCCTGCTTCGAGCCAGTAAACACGTCATCAGTAAATGTTTTCATGCAAGTGAGATGAATAAATGCATGTTCACATTTATTCTAGAACTACACTAACCATCATGTTCACACAGCGCACACAACACCTCTGAACTTTATTTCTCTCAACATGGGGACAGGAGAAAAATTGAAAAAGTAATGCGTTACTTTACTAGTTACTTGAAAAAGTAATCTGATTACGTAACTTAAGTTACTTAATGCATTATCCCAACACTGTTTAGTTGGTTTTAATTTACAATAAATTAGATTAAATATGTTTAACACCATCATATTTAACACAGTTAATGCGTATCATATTTAACACAATCAGGTTTAAAAAAGACAAGCGAAAAGAGAAGAATTAGGAGGTACTGGCAGGATAAAGCTGTAGCACATGGGGAGAGAAAGATGGATGATGGTGGACGGAATGGAAAGAGTGAGACAGAGATGGATGGACTAGGACTAGTCTACACACACACAAAGAAAAAGAGAGAGAGAGAGAGAATGAATGAGTGACCAAAGGGAAAGAATTTCACAGATGGACTCAATAAAGCTGCTGGAGTCCTGCAAAATTAAATGAAAAACCAAGAAGAGGATAAAAATTAATGGGCTTATATCATGAGGAATCAAATATTTCATGAGAGTTTCACATACAAATATCAGATGAAAACATACTGTCAATTTTTCCTCCCCATTTACTTACCTACTGAAATTCTTAGTTGTTTAATTATTTATTTTGATATATATTTTTAAGTTGTTAATGTCACATTTCTTAAAGGGTTTGTTCAACCCAAAATGAAAATTATCCCATGATTTACTCACCCTCAAGCCATCGTAGGTATATATGACTCTTCCTCTTTCAGACGAACACAACTGGAGATATATTTTAAAAAATATCCTGGCTTTTCCAAGCTTTATAATGGTACTGAATGAAATGCATCCGTCCATCATTAAAGTAATCCATATGGCTCCAGGGGGTTGATAAAGGCCTTCTGAAGTGATGGGTTTTTGTATGAAAAATATCCATATTTAAAAGCTTCTGCTTTGGTGCCTCTCGCAGTTCAAATAAATTAACAACAAACTCGAGTTCCTCTTCTCTTATATCAAAATCCTCCGACATTTCGCTTAAAAAATTCTCATTTTTGACTTCTAATTCATGACCGGTGTTTTGTTTTGCTCTCTCCTCTGCGCTTCCACGTTCATCATTAAGTCATGCATCTGGTCAGAGGTTATTCTTCCGCCACAAATCGATGCCTATGGCCGTCTGCCGGAAGCTAGTTATTATAGTTAATAAAGTGTTAAATGTGGACATTTTTCTTACAAAATCCCATCGCTTCACTTCAGGCCTTTATTAATCCCCCTTTGAGTGAACTAACCCTTTAATGGCACAGCAGCTTAAATAAATATATAAAAAAAAATAAATGTCATTGATGTTATAAATAAAAAAATGAAATTAATTAATTTTCAATTCTAAAAGCAAGACTATATTAATATTAATTATAAAATCAATAATTTAAAATAACTGTAATACATAAATTATAATTACATCATTAATATGATAAAATATTAATTTTTAGCAATAGAGAGCTAGCTTTCATATCATAAGATCCCACCCTTCCTTCAGAGCGCACTCCAAAGCCACGCCTCCTCCAAATCACATGAAGTCACACACACACAGCTGCTCTCGGCAAAGCAGAGATTCATTTCGTATTGATACTGGTGACATGAAAATGCATAATTCCAAGTCTAAATATATGAACAGCTCCGGTTTGAACATCATGGGTTGCCATCTGATAATTATGGTAGTTATGGCGTGAACGCAGCATAAGCTTGTTGTTTTAGAGGAACTGTAAAAGGTGGCTGCTGTTTGTTTGTGGTGCTCCGTGACTGACATTTTAGGATTAGCATATAGCATAAGCATATGACATAAGGGCCAAAAAGGAGTCTAATTTTAGTCTCATGAGCCATGAACAAAAGCAGGGTTGAAAATGGCATATGGAAATTAATATTGTGAGGTTGACTTATATCACCAATGCAGCACTATCCACCAATCACACACACACACACACACACACATGCAGCAGTGTTTGAGTCATTGTTCCTCCAGCTCTGAGGTCAACATGAGAGGACCTCATTAGTGAGTTTTTTTTTTTTTTTACATCTGTCTGTACTCTGCATTTCATGAACAGGGTGTGTGAGGGTATGTAAAAAAAATACATTGACAGGCAGGTAGGACATCATATTATTTCATTCGGGCCGAATATAATGATTGGATGAACATTTTATGGTCCTACACCATATATATATAACATAACATATATACATACATATATATATATATATATATATATATATATATATATATATATATATATATATATATAAAACATAGTGATCGCTTTTCAGTATAACTAAAATGTTTCTGTAGAGAATAACCTATTGCTCCTATAAGTGTGAAAGGACTATAGGCGTAACAGGGGTTGGACAGAAAGAATAAAGACCAGAGCTCTGCAGAATTCCTCCTCCCGTCAGGGCTGACAGCTATTATTCCAGCCAGAATGAGTCTCAATCAATACAGGTGACTGGCTATCGGTGATCAATTACAGTGCAGGGACAACATTGATCATGCTCAGTCAAATGTGACATAAACAAGACGCCGGCGATCAATAGCGCTTCGCAGCGTTCGGCTCTGGACAATCGTCGTGCGTCTCAATTAAGCGAATCCTGAGCCGCCGTGTGCGCTTTGATAAAGAGACTAATTTAGCCGCATCACTGTAAGACAATAGAGCTCGCCGCCATCGTCCACTGAGCGTGTGATACCGCGGCTGTGCCGGCAGCCATCAGGGAGCCTGCCAGATCAATCATCTTTTGTTGCTTATTGCAGCAAAGGGAAAGACAGAGATAGACAGACAGGCAGAAAGATGGCGAGACAGCCTGATGAATGTTGTGGCAAACAAATGAGTTGGTGTTCTGGCTCTAGTACCGTATTTGAGCTCAATAGGTTCATTATTATGATTATTTCTCTGTCACTCAGTTTAGGAATCATTTGCAGTGTTGGGGAAAGGTACTTTTAAAAGAAATGCATTGCGTTACTCCCTAAAACAGTAACTAATTGCGTGTTACTTAGTTACTTTTTATGAAAAGTAATGCATAACATTACTTAGTTACTTTTTCTCACCTGGGCTGGGCTTGTTTGTTTTTTAATAACAACAGGTACTATTTTTGGCAAAAGTTAAGGCCCTTTTACACCAAAAGTGAAACGAATAAGCCTCAGGCTGAAGGAAATGCAAATTTACACCTGTGCAGTAGAGGGCGCAGCTCAAACAAACCTTTCAGCAGCGCTGACATTCTGGAACAAAGAAGAACATGCTAGTGATGGGCAGATCGAGGCTTCATGAAACACTAGGCGTTTCTCAATGTCAAGGAAGGATCCTCGGAAGCCAGAATTTCGAGGATGCTACGTCATCGACATCCGTCAAAGGACTGTTCCAATGTCGAGGATCCTCGGAATTTCAAACAAGGACTGAGTCCTTCGTTCGAAAAATATCCCATACACAGGAAAGGATGCATATGTGTATCCTTCGCGCTCTTCGCGCTCTCAAATCACCCATAATCCTATGCGTGCAGCTTTGCAATCTTGTTCAAAAATGTTTTTAAAACATGTTGGACGTTAGCGGGCAATATGCTTTCAAATGTAAGTATATTTACGTTACCAAACATTTGTTATAACAGTTGTAAATATGTCAGATAAATAAAGTTTAACGTTTAATTGCCAGTACAAATTACTACAGTATTGATATTATAAATTATACATATACAAATTACGTTATTGATGGCTAACTGAACCGGACCGTTGTTAGCTTGTTTGCCAATACCGGCATCCTTTATAAATAACTAGTTAAGTTGTCTAAAGTAATTTAACGTTAATATTATACCATTTATACCATTCACAGCCTTATTCATAGCTTTCTCGTATTTTTTAACAGGGACCAAGGAACAAACGGAGGCGTTCATACGTCTCCGTGTAGAAAACAAGCAGCTGTTTACCGGGGGGTAATGACGCAATGACGTGCACTTGCTAGTCTGTTCCATTTACGTGTTCTCTGAATGCTAAAGAGGAGCCTCTCCTAGACTCTGAAGGAAGTGACTTGGAAGGACCAGTCCTGCCAAGGAAGTATCCTTGACATTGAGAAACGCCTACTGAAGCAGCTGAATCAAATGTGCCATAATGATTCGAGGCTTCGAAACAATCTGACACCCGTCTCCACGGTGACCCCTAGTGGTCAGAGCAGTGCAAATGCAACAAAACTCAGGCCAAACATGCATTAAAAATACACTTTAACAAATGTATTGCAAAAGTTTTATTTAAAGTAAAATCAATTAAATGGAATTAACTAATCATCTAATAAGATTAAATATAGAGTGTCTGTATAATATTTGTTCTTTTATCGATTTTAAAGGCTTGTTTCTCTGTTCCATGACTCAAGCTAAACAGGGGTGCGTTTCCCAAAGCGAACTATAGTCGCAAGTTCCGTCGTTACCAATAGAGTTCAATGGGACTTACGACCATGGTTCACCAACGATGCTTTCGGGAAACTCACCCCAGGCCAATAAGATATTAATAACTACCACTATTAATTTTAATTATTATAATGTATAATTAAAACATCTACAACAGTATAAAACTGATCGGAGATAAGGTAAAACCATAGGGTAAAGCCCTAGACACTTGTTCAGTAGTTCTGTGAATCTGCATGATTCATGGGCTCACTTAATCATCGCCCTCTATCGGTGAACCATTGAAATTTGTTTCGAAACAGTGATGACGTAATGAAGCCTCGTTTACTAAAATCACGTGACTTTGGCAGTTTGATACACGCTCCGAATCACTGATTCGAAACAAAAAGATTCATGAAGCTTCGGAGCTTCATAAAGCAGTGTTTCGAAATCGGCCATCACTAGAACATGCAGGATAGAGGAGAAGGGAGTACAAAACTCTTATTTCTGAATCTAATCTAAATTTTTGCTTATTAGTATGGTTGAATAAGATCATTGAAGGTCAGCAGCAAATACATTGGTTATTAAAGTGAGATTAAATACATAAAGTATATGTGTAATTTAATATAGTTCATTATTATGTTTGCATAAAATTCTGAGATTGCATTTCACTGTTTTATTCTTTTTGAGAAATACTGAATGGTTTCGTGCAAGTGAGAAAAGTAAATGCATGTTCACATTTAGCCTAGAACTACAATAACCATCATGTTCACAGAGCGCACACAACACCTCTGCACTTTATTTCTCTCAACATGAGAACAGGAGAGCTGTCAGTCAATAAATGTGAAAAAATAACTTGCATTACTTATTTTAAAAAGTATCTTAGATATTTTGTTGTAAATTGAAAAAATAATGCATTATTTTAGTAGTTACTTGAAAAGGTAACCTGATTATGTAACTCAGGTTACTTGTAATGCGTTACCCCAACACTGGTCATACGCATCATATGTTAGGATATGCCCACACCACTTTATGAAATATCCCATGGCAGGGAATGATTTAATACAAAATACAAGAAAAAGAAAAATTTACATTAGGGCCAATTACAATCCTAAACCCCTCGAATTCAAAGTGAAAATCCAATCCAAAAGCATCAAATTCGACAATCCATTACTGATGCATTTATTCACCGACATTAAAATCCCAAGACTAACATTAGCAGAATGAAGTTATCAAATTAAGTATGTCACAAGTTCATTTGAGCACTTGATTTACTTGACAAGCATGATTGATCCCTCAATCACTGTAATGAGAACATAATTGATGTCAAAAATAGCAACTCAGTGCGTTATTGAAAATGCTGTTTAAATTATTTTTTGAACATTTTTCCATTATTATTTATTTTATGTAGATTTGTATTATTATGCATACAAATGATCAATTATCATTATCATACAAATATACATAATATGATATGTATATTATAATTTGGGGTAGGTAGGATTTTTTTTTTTTTTTAAAGTCTCCTATCCTGACCTAGGCTGCATGTATTTCATGTAAAATACAGTAAAATGAAAGTATTGTGAAATTTTATTACAATTTAAATCAAAAATTTAATTTACCTTGGCATAGTTGAATAACAAGAGTTCAGTACATGGAAAGACATACACTGAGTTTCAAACTCCATTGCTTCCTCCTTCTTGTGTAAATCTCATTTGTTTAAAAGACCTCCGAAGAACAGGCGAATCTCAACATAATACCGACTGTTACATAACCACGAAGCACCATTAAACTCATTCAGAATCAAATGTAAACATCCAAATAAATACTATACTCACATGATCCGACGCATGCATGAAGTATGCATGACGAACATCTTGTAAGGATCCATTTGAGGGTTATATTAGCTGTGGGGAAACTTTGTAAATGCACTGTATTACCGTCAAGAGCTCAGGGGGGCAGGGAGCGCAAGTTAAAAAAATTAATAAAAAAAAATCTATGGGGTATTTTGAGCTGAAACTTCACAGACACATTCAGGGGACACCTTAGACTTATATTACATCTTATAAAAACTGGTTCTAGGGCACTTTCAATATATTTAATTTATTCCTGTGGTGGCTGTATTTTCAGCATCCTTACTCCAGTCTTCAGTGTAACATGATCCTTCAGAAATCATTCTAATATGCTGATTTGATGCTCAATAAACATTTATTTTATTATCAATGTTTAAAACATTTGTGCTGCTTAATATTTTTGAAACCATTATTTATTTTGATTAATCAGAAGTTAAAAAGAACAGCATGTCTTTGCTGTCATATATATATATATATATATATATTTTTTTTTTCTACACTCATAATGCCATTGTTTACATTTCATTTCACATTAGCTATTTATCAAAAATAGTAACTGGTTATGTTAAATTGTTTATTAAAAACTGAATATTCATAGGCCTTCAACATGATGTGACCTCACAACTGTCTCCACTGCTTTTTAAAACACAGTGACATTCATGATTGGAGCACTGGAGTCATTGTGGTCTCATCCTCACTTTCTAGCCTTTGAAATCCCTTTATTAATTCTCATAGGTTATGAACGGCACTCACTAATGAGGTCCTCTCATGTTGACCTCAGAGCTGGAGGAACAATGACTCAAACACTGCTGCATGTGTGTGTGTGTGTGTGTGTGTGTGTGTGTGTGTGTGTGTGTGTGTGTGTGTGTGTGTGTGTGTGTGTGTGTGTGTGTGTGTGTGATTGGTGGATAGTGCTGCATTGGTGATATAAGTCAACCTCACAATATTAATTTCCATATGGCATTTTCAACCCTGCTTTTATTCATGGCTCATGAGACTAAAATTGGACTCCTTTTTGGCCCTTATGCCATGTCTGTTATCTGTGATTTCATATGCTTATGCTATATGCTAATCCTAAAACTTGACAAAATTACTTTTTAAGCAGACTATGCATTTAAAATTCAGTCTCCTCTGAGCACAGCTTGTGATATTGCTTGAGATCACTTCAGAAACCCTTGAAAACATGAGATTACTAGTTTTTTTCTCAGGAGAAAAATCTGACAAACAGTAGACGTGAGGAAAAAGACTCCATTTGCTCTCTGCTTAATCTCATTGCTGTCAAGGAAAAACAATTGAGGTATTAAAGAAACAATCTTACCAATGGGAACAGTTAAAAGAGTCAGTCTTCACCCACTCTTCCTCTGCATTTGTCTCTATCCTACACAAACAAACACACACTTAAAAACAGCACACATATTCTAAAGGTCTAATGCACTGATGTCTGTCTAATGGTGCACTCTATTCTGATGATGTTCAATAACATACAGTATCTCAGCTCACCTTTCTCACCCTGAGCTCCTTCAGCCAGACCACAGCAACCCATAAACAGCTCCATGGCTTCATCAAAGCTAAGCCAGGGAAAGAGAATGGCACTAGCAGGAGATGCAGTTTTATCACAGCTAATGGCAATATGTCCCTCAAATAAGTCCTTGCATTAACTGTTCTCTGGAATTGAAGCTTTGTGTTGACTGATAGTTTGGGAGGCGACAGTGTGCTTTCATCAATAAACTCTACTTTGGTGATCACCATGGTCCGGACACATAAAGAGAAAGGATTAAATTGGTTTTTAAAGTGATCGTTCAGCCAAAAATGAACATTTTGTCATTGTTTACTCACAAACCTGTATGATTTTTTTCTGTTATTTGAAAAATATTTTGGCCACTCTCATTCCACTATGATCGGTCAATTTTGGACAAACCCAACCGTTGGGTTTAAAAAAAATTTATTACAAAAAATTAACCCAATAGTTGGGCTGTCGATACCCACCTCTCCTGTCCCCGTGTTAAGAGAATTCGGGAGTAAGTGCAAAGGTGTTGTGTGTGCTGGGTAAACGAATGGTTATTGTAGTTATAGACTAAATGTGACCGGGCATTTATACATTTCACTGGCACAAAGACATATTCAGTATTCCCCAAAATGAATAACAGTGAAATGCAAACTCAAATTATTATGCAAACCTGCATTAATGTGATAAATAGCACATATACTTCATGTATTTAATCTCACTTTATTAACCACACACACGTGAATTTGTACTACCTCCAGCCTGAGGCTTATTAATTTCATTTTCAGTGTGAAAGGGCCTTTACATTTGCCAAAAATATAACTTTTGTTTATTTTCTTTATTAAAAAACAAACAAGCAAGTCCAGCCCATTTGCAAAAAAGTAAAGCAAAAGTAACATAATACATTATTTTTTTCATAGTAACTTAGCAACACAATAAGTTACTTTTTTTAGGGAGTAACGCAATATTGTTAAAATAATTGACCAAGCTAAGCCAAGTTAAGCGTTATGTTTTGTTTAAGTTTTGGTTTAAATAAACTGCACATGGTTTCTAAGCAATTTGCCTCAAGTGGATCTCCCTTACAGAATACTTGAACTCCAACAATGAAACCAGCAGTTTCTCTACTTCGCCTTCGACAAGGTAACTGGGCCTTTGAGGACTAGGTGGAGGAATTCTGTGGACTCTACTACCTAGTTCATTTTAATGATTTAATGGCATTAAATTAAATTTTTCGCATTGGGTTAAATGAACCCATCTGTTCACAGCTTCCTGGGGGTAAGATACACTGGTCCCTGGTGGAATATATATTTCTGTCATGACAACTCTCGGAGTGTTTGGTATGGTAATGGATATGACAATGTAGATATTTTTGGTCTTGGCGGAATAGATCTGCTACGCTGCTGCTGCTGCTTAATTGCTGCTGCTGCTGTTGATTATTGCTACTGCTGCTGCTGTTGATTATTGCTGCAGAGCAAGTACGGGACTTGCTACTGCCAATACATACACGACCCGCTGCTGTGAGCAAGTAAGACATGCTGCTGCTGTACGATATAGCGTACATGAATAACCGTAGCAGATCTATACAGGTGGAGCTGGGGAAGGTGGAGGGTTTCTGAAGCACGCTGCGCTACTAAGCAATGCTAACTCATGTATTTAAAGATTAAGCACGCAGCTCATTGGCTACTAAAACAGGAGGAACCAATCATCTGTGACCTATAGATAATGATGTGATGATTAGCAGGTGTGTTAAAGGACCTATTAGCCTGCGCCATCTAGAGTTTCATGCCAGAACTTTGTATTGATCATGACCTGTTACTGAGTGGTTCTTCATTTACTGTGGGAATTGTGGATGAGGGGCTCCAAATCCTGCAGCGCTTACCACAGCCATCAGAGTGTTTTCATGACAAGCCTGAGTTTCCTCACATCATGCCTGCCCAGCCACAGACTGCTCATATCATGCCTGCTCAGCCAGAGACTGATCATGTCATGCCTGCCCAGCCAGAGTCTCTTCACATCATGCCTGCCAAGCCTGAGTCTCTTCAAGTCATGCCTGCCACACCCGAGTCTCTTCACAAAATGGCTGCCATGTCTGAGCCCTCAGCAAAGATGGCTGCCATGCCTGAGTCCTGTTGGGTGTTTGGAGCCACCCATAGAGGGGGAAATCTGTCACATCTAGTTTTGGTTTTGTTTCATGTTCATGTCTTATTTTTGAAGTTTACTCACGTTTCATGTACCTGTTTGCCACGTGCTCCCTTTTGCCATGTGTTTCCATTGTTTGTGTCATGTGATCCTGCCATGTGCTCCCTTGTCATGTGCCATATGTTGTCATAAGGCTTGTCCGACTTGAGACAGCGGCGGCGCCATGTGACTGTGACGTATGGCTTCAAAATACCACGAGAGCGATTCGAGAGCAGCCGAATGAGTCAGCCAGTGCAGTTTCACAAGAGCAGCTGCACAAGCTCTGTGGACGACACAGCTGTTCCACGATTGGCCGGATTCAGCGCACAACAACGATCATGTGTGTTTTGTGCTTATTCTCACACCTTCAATTCCACTAATGCTCAAAAATCTGTATTTTTATAACAGTTAAAGCTCTTTTCATGTAGTTGCAATGTTATATTGTGTCTTGTTCATCAAAATAAAACTGATAAAAAATGTAGACCTCATCACACTGGTATTTAAATAATATATGCTTATGTTGAACTTGAACTGTTGAAAAACAGACGCTGTAAGCAGTACATAAAGTATTGAATAAAAAATGTCTCGGTAACATCAGTGTATTAGTCAAATATTGCATTTATTTCACTTCAGCTGTGATGAAGTATGCAAAAGTCACTACAGAAAGCAGAAAGTGTCTGACTTCACGTCTCCATTTTCAGCTCCACCCCGACTGCATCCAGCCTCAACCCTACACACTTATTGGTTTGATTGTGCACAGATGTGTCTTTTCTAGTCATTAGTCCCTTTGTATATATTGACCTCATGTTTTCTTTAGTCTAGGTCAAGTATTGTCCCTGTAACCACTGTGGGTGAGTTTTGTGTTTTATGCCATGCCATGCCATGCCAAGCGAAGCCAAGTTAAGCCAAATCTTTGTTATGTTTGGGTTCTAAGCAACTTGCCTCTAGTGGATCTCCCTGGAACAGACACCTTAAATTGATCAAAAGTGGCAGAAAAGACATTTATGATGTTACAAAAGATTACTAGTTCATATAAATGCTGTTTCATTGAACTTTCTATTAATTAAATAATCCTGAAAAAATGGTTTACAAAAAATATATATTAAAAAGCACCACATTTTTTGAACTCAAACATTTTTAACATGAATAATAATAAGAAATGTACCTTTAGCAGAAAATCAGCTTATTAGAATAATTTTTGAAGTAATTACGCTGAAGATTCAGCTTTACCATCACAGAAATACATTACATTTTAAAATAGATTAAAATAGAAATCATTTATTTCAATTCATAATAATTTTTCAGTTTACTGTATTTTCCATCTAATATATGCAGGTTTGATGAGCACAAGAGGCATTGAACATTAAAAAAAGAGGCAAAAAAAAAAACAAACAAAAAAAACAACACATTACCAAGCCACAGTCTTTGGAACAATGTACATATAGGCTACATGTTTATAAAACTTTTATGCTTTTTGAAGCTTGAAAGCTCTAAAGCCATTTTTATAACTATAATTCATGCTCCTCGTAAGAAAGAAAATAATACAAGTTTGGACTGATGAAAGAATTTTAATTTTTGTTTGAACTTTGTTTGGTCACAAAAAAGGCCTAATGCAAAGATCTAATGCAAATTTGAAATATCCACCTAAGTTGAAAACTGTGCCAATAAACCTCATGTTGTAAAGTTATCTGGTGCCAGTGGATGGCAGTAGAATTGAAGAAATACAAACCCAGACTTCAGCTGAAACTAACAGCTGGAGTGCAAGTAGCTTAAAAAAATAACAAAATATATTTAACTTTTATGAAGTTCTCTAAAAGTTCTGTATTTTTGAGTCATTTATTATAGCATAAATCAAGCAAAGACATTGCAAGCTACAGCAACCTCATGCCCTTAACATCAACCATCTAATTTATTAATTATCTTGTAAGTATTACCCTGATTGCTCTCTATTAAATTCAATTTGCTACATATAGACTCACTAGATGTAGAAACCAAACCCATCACATTGATTGACTTCTGGGGTTTGTGCAATACAGACAGCATTAATCTCATTTAAGCTTTGCCTCAATGTTCTCAATGTGAATGTTATTAAAAGCCTTGTTTTATTAAAGTGAAGTGCTCTCCCTCATTGAGAACAAGCAGCAGTAAATGGCACTTAGGAACAAAGAAGAAGAAAGTGCCGGAAACAGTTAGCAACCTTGACTTCAATCACGGAAAGTGCTATTTCACTAAGCGTGGGACTTTTGTTTGTTTCATAAAAGGTGAGACAATTGCCGATTTCTCCTCTGAAAGAACTGGAACAGGAAGATATCACTAAGAGCATGGCTCAGTGCAGCACAGTCACAGAGATGTGCTTTTATGAAGTATTTTTCAGTGTGACTGATCTTGGAGAAGTAAATTGCCACTCAAATAGTGCTTGTTTCGATGTATGCTAACTGCTAATTGCAAGAACAAAGCAAAAACAAGTCAAAAATAATTTTGTAATCTTGTTGTCCAGTCAAAATACCAAGAGTAACTTATATATTAGTCATATATATATATATATATATATATATATATATATATATATATATATATATATATATATATATATGACTAATATATAAGTTACTCTTGGTATTATATATATATATAAGACTTCAGATGCAAAACGCTTAGTGCCGTCTGAAATTTTCTTCTAAAATAAGCATTTTTATCAAGCTTGTATGTTTATCTTCAGTTATTTCAGTTTAAAGGCAATGAAAAGGAACTATTAATTGCCATTAAAGTAAATATATATAGTGATATAAAATATAGTATATACTGTACATATATCTTGATGTAAGAAATGTGGAAGCCCATTTCTGCCACATAAGAAAAAACAACAACTCAATTCAAAATTGCATACTAATTCATAATTATGAGATGAAAAGCTGAAATTATGACTTCAAAAATAATAATTATGAGATAAAGTCGTAATTACATTTTTAAATGAATTAAGTCATAATTACAGGATAAAAGTCAAAATTATAACATAAAAAGTATGTTTTGTAAGTCATATTTTGAATATGTAAGTCATATTTTGACTTAGCCTGTCATAATTTAGACTTTTTAAGGCATAATTTCAACTTAGTATGTCAATTTCGACCCTTTATCTCATAATTCTGACTTCTGAAGTCAATTCTGCATTTCGTCTTATAATAATGACTTTTTATAGTAAGTCATAATTTCGATTTTTTAAGACATTATTTCAACTTAGTATGTAAATTATTAATTATTACTTTGGTATGTCATAACTTCGACTTTTAATGCATGATTTTTTCTTTAGATTTGTATTTTAACAAAAACAAATTGCCAGTGTGGTGAGAAAAATAAACTTAATTCTCATTATATAAATTCATTGTTACTCAAATATTTTATACTGAGAAAAATTACAAAAAAATGATTAAGAAAATGCATTTTTTTCCTCCTTCAGAGCAGGCTCAAATACAAAGTGATGCACATTTTGTCCTTGAAACTGTTCTGTAATTAGCTTCATTGTTTCTCCTCGCCAACTGCCCTGACCTGGGAATGATAAAAACACAAATTATAGCGCTTCAGTCCCCTGATGCAAGAACTGCAAATGGACACACATGGAAAGGCTGTTACAGATGAGAGCAACATATGTTTTCATTTCAGTAAGTGTTAGCCGGTTGTCTAGTGTTTTAGCTCTGATTAAAGTAAAGTTATTAGTCCCCTGTATGGTCAATGTTGAGAAGCCACTGCTCTTATAAAGCTGAGAATGATTTATCCTTGACCTAGAGGACTGTGGTGAGG
Source organism: Chanodichthys erythropterus (assembly GCF_024489055.1). NCBI lineage: Eukaryota > Metazoa > Chordata > Actinopteri > Cypriniformes > Xenocyprididae > Chanodichthys > Chanodichthys erythropterus. The sequence goes on along the minus strand of NC_090235.1, from coordinate 5,693,063 downwards.
ACATGTGCCCAATAAAGCTCCATTACGGTATTAATTCTTAACCCTGGACAGTGGCAGAAGCTAATAACAGTTAAACTCACAGGGGAAGGATAGAGGAAGCTCAGTCTCCTTGCTAACAGCTGCTTTTTAAAGCTGAAATCTCAGGCAGGTACTGTTGAAAGGCTAAGAGGTGATAATGAGACAGATAGAAAGAGCTGGCAACACTAAACAGCTGTCACATCCTGTGGACTTCATCAATATTTATTCTCATTATACTTTTTCACACTATCACATTATCTATCATATTTTAAGGATACTAAAATGTGTTCATTGACCCATTGACATTTTAAGTGTTTCATTGTTTGTTGGGTTGATTGAGTGTTTCTCAGTTATACATCTGCCACAGTTATTTCTGAAACTAACAACAGATAATACTATCAACTTTTAGTTACCATAAGCTCTGCAACAGTGTTTGGATGTGACCCAATTTTGTCGGCAGAGAGCTATCTAACGTTTGCAGTTGGCCTGAACACCATCGTAATGTTTGAGTGACAGCTCTAAATACTGTGTTATCTAAAGCGCCATTTGTCCATGTAGTGGCACATTTAGCTCAAGTCGATGCAAGCATAAGATTCTGCAAATGAGGAGAAAAATCAAGGTGCTAAATAAATTAAATTAGACTGATAGTACTTTTGTTTAGAGCCGAGGCTGTTGAAAGTGTAGCCGAGGGCAGGAATCATGTGGTAATCATGTTTACCGAAATGATGATGAAGGTGCCAGGCTCATGGGATTTAATTGCTGGAACACAACACATTATTGAGATGTGGGTTTAATTATAATTAGAGTAACTTAGCAAACTGAAGTACTTGTTACGAAAAATAGATTCAAATCTATAGTTAGGTAATATAAAACAATCAAGATATTCACATTTTCTGTGTCTATACAGAACTTGCCACAACAACACTAGTGTGTTGTGATTGGTTGCCAGGGTGTTGCTAAGCAATTGCTTACGTGTTGCTATGCAGTTTCTAGAGTGTTCTGGATGGTTTCTGAAGTTGCGTACCACATGACGCACTATGCACTTGTACTACTCATTTGTGTAGTGTATGAATTTTATAAGGTTATTTTGTCATTCAACATTGGAGTCTGATAGCCCTTCCCCCCCGCTACGTAATTAAAGTTAAGTGCATTATCGGGATATTTAAAGTGCACTTTTTTATTTGGAATTTTTATTGTGAACTACTCACACTATTCATACTACTAAACGTCATAGAATAGTGCGCAAGTACGCGAATTGGGATGCACCTTAAAGCGATAGTTCATCCAAAATTGAAAATTTGCTGTTAATTTACTCACCCTCCAGCCATCCAAGATCTATGACTTTTTTCTTCTGTGGAACAGTAAAGAAGATTTTTAGCTGAAACCGTGGTCCTCTGTGATTCATATAATGGAAGTCAGTGGGTGGCGTAAATCTGAGATTCAAAAAAACATGCAGACAATATAAAATTAATACACGTGGCTCCTGGCGATACATTGAGGTCTTAAATGATTAGTTTACTTTCAAATTAAAATTTCTTGATAATTTACTCACCCCCATGTCATCCAAGATGTTCATGTCTTTCTTTCTTCAATCAAAAAGAAATTAAGGTTTTTGAGGAACACATTTCTAGGATTTTTCTCCATATAGTGGACTTCAACAGTTACCAGCGGATTGAAGGTCCAAATTGCAGTTTCAATGCAGCTTCAAAGGGCTCTACATGATCCCAGATAAGGAATAAAGGTCTTATCTAGCTAAATGATCAGTCATTTTCTAAAAAAAACACAGATGCTCGTCTTGCACTAGCTCTCTTCTTCTTCTTCTTCTTCTTGTAGAATTCCGGCATTGTAGATGCTGCTAAGTGTATTACTGCCCTCCAGAGGTCAAATTTTGAACTAATTCTTATATACTTGCACTAGCATACACTCAAAAAAAATAACTCTTTGAACGAACATAAAAAAAAATCATGGAAAGGATTTCCACATGATTAAGTTGCTTTATTTCAGCATTATGCAATTCTGTTATTCCAATTTAATGTACTTGCGTTGGGTCAACTTAATTTATTAAGGTTGATCAGTTATTATTATGGTTGGGCACAGCTTGACAAAACAACTGACTAAGGAAGAATCTATGTAAAATAGTTATGTCCAACTTACTCAATTCAATCATGGACAGTGGTTCCACATGATTGAGACAAGTAAAATCCAATAGAATCAACAATGTTAAATTAACTAGAATAAATTGTGTTCATTTAAAATAAAATAAATAAAAAGCAATAAATAAATATGTTTTCATATACATTGATTTTTAAAATTAATTCTTCTTGTTTAATTTAGTGATTTATATAACTTTTGTGATGTTCTGTGTTAGAAATCTAGATGTGATACTGGATTCATCCTAAATTGCCTTAACCAAAAAACATAGTAAAGCCTAAATTGATCATAAGTCCATTGGTGGCAATGGTTTTACAATCAACATAGGCTTAAAATGCTTTTGGGATATGCAACCTAGAGCACTACCACAGTGATTATTTTCTTATTAAAGTAATTTGAAAGTTTGTTAGCAGGTCCTCAACCCAAGCACAAGTGCAACACTTCACCACAATGGTAACCCTAAAACTATTAATTAACAGAAACTTTTAAATACCAACATAATAGAACAGTAAACATTAAAAAGTATTTCCATTTTCTCATCTTCCTAAAAACTGCTTAAATAACACTTTATTTCAGCATTTACACTCCTAGTTCAGCCCCTTTGCAAAGCATGATGGGAAGTGAAAATCCTGTTTGATTGAGTCCTGGTTGGGTTTACTTGATTGAAACATGTTATTCCAATATGAAAACATCAAATTAAGTCAAAGAGTAATCGTTTCAAGTCAATTTAACATGAATCAATCACATTTAAACCAGAAACCTGGTACAATGGTGTTGAATCAAAATAAATTGTTTAAATAAATTGAACTGCATCAAAAAAAAAATTTTTTTTTGAGTGTATTGCATATGTACGGAGCCCCTCATATGACATGAAGGAGGAAAAAAAGTAATCGTGTGCACGCTTTACTAATTCGTTCCCTTGATTTGCTAAATCGTGCGAAAGATTTACTATATCATTCCCTTGATTTGCTAAATTGGCTAAAAATGTGCTAAAACGAATTAGTAAATCGTGCGCATGATTTACAAATCAAGGGAACGTCTTAGTAAACACTAACACTATGTCATGTGAGGGGCTCCGTATATATATATGAAACTTTAGTTCAAACTTTGACCTGTGGAGGGCAGTAATACACTTAACAGCCTCTACACTGACAGAATTCTACAAGAAGAAGAGAGCTAGTGCAACATGAGCATTTGTGGTTAAAAAGTAAGTTTGATTTTTTTTTTTTTTTTTAGAAAATGACCAATTGTTTCGCTAGATAAGACCTTTATTCCTCATCTGGGATTGTGTAGAGCCCTTTGAAGCTGCGCTGAAACTGTAATTTGGACCTTAAACCCACTGGTAACTGTTGAAGTCCACTATTTGAGGAATGTTTTCCTCTAAAACCTTAGTTTCTTTTCGAGTTAAAAAAGAAAAACATTAATATCTTGGATGACATGGGGGTGAGTAAATTATCAGGAAATTTTAATTTGAAAGTGAACTAATCCTTTAAGGAGTGAAACAATTGGTCTATGCAAGATGGCTTGAGGGTGGGTAAATTAACAGCAAATTTTCATTTTTGGGTGAACTATCTCTTTAAGTGTGAGGTTTGTTGAATCATAGTGATTATGAGCAAAAATGACACTTGGATCATCATCAAAATCAAGTGATTCATCTCGTGTTTTAATAATACAATCACTTGAGAATGATTCATTTTTTTGTGTGTTTGTAGCTCTTTTCACAGCACTCACGTTGAATGGCGCTAATTGAAAACAAAAAGATTATGATGAATATATGCTTCTCCATATAAGAGCATACATGCAGTTTGCAACAATCATTTAGATTACGTTTTTTTTTTTTTTTTTTTTTTTTATTCTAGTATGTAATATATTACAAAAATGTTTGATTAAAGTGAGGGGCAGTGTTCTAAATATTTGAGCAGTCATACATAATTTGTAGCTGCAGTAGCTGAACAGTGATATTACACTCGTGTTGCATTCAGGTGCAGAATCCACCATTAAATTCATCCTACCCCTGTAGAGGAGAACTGATGAGAGATGCATTATAAATCAATAGCCCAGTGTTTTAATACATGCAAGGGTGGACATAACGATTTTAAGATTGGATCGAAAAAAATTAAAAAGTCATGCCTGCATAAAAGATATTGGTCTGAACCAACAGCCTTAGTGGGTCGCACACAGTAGCAGGTCTGTTTTATCTTACTACAGAAGACTGGACCATTTTATAGTTTTATGAGTTGTCCCTGTGAAAGGACATAGAGGAAAGATCCCAGCAGAGAGAGGAAGACCTTACTTTGGCTCTGTTAAAGAATTGTTTTAATTCCATAATCATTTTAATAATTTTCCCCTAATGGAAAGGCATTGCATTACAGGGGTTGTTTGGAACCTAGGTGTTGTGTTTAATGATGTTTGATTTCTCCAACCGTATTTCAATAACGGTCCGGCCTTGCATGTTTGCTCTTTACAATAACAGGAAAACCACTCTCTTTTTGTCAGAGTATGTGACACAACTTCTTGTCCAAGTTCTTGTCATTTCAAGACTGGACTACTGCAATGCTCAACTGGCAAGCCTTCCAGCCAGTGCATCTAAGTCTCTGCAGATGATCAGGAATGCAGCAGCACGTCTGGTCTTCAACCAGCCTAAGAGCCATGTCATACCTCTCCTGATCTCCAGAATCAAATTTAAGGCTTTAACAGCGCCTCCCTCAATTCACTCTTACAGGTTTACGCTCCCTCTTGTTAGCTAAGGACACTGAATGAGCAATGCCTTGTTGTTCCTTCACAATGAGGCAAAAAGTCACTCTCCAAAACTTTCACCCTCTCTGCTCCTCTCTGGTTGAATGAGATTTTAACTGGTGAGAACATCACATCTTTCAAGAAGAAGCTGAAGACACACCACTTTCACAAGCACTTAACCACCTCCTACCTTTAAACCAACACACACACACACACACACACACACACACACACACACACACACACACACACACACACACACACAACATATTTTCTGCTTATTCTCTTTTCTAGCTTGCTTTCTAATCTAGTTGTCAAATAAAACACTGTATATTACAAATATTGTTCCTCCTTGAGGAATTGCTTTGTTCTTCTCTTTGGCTAAAAATGTCTGCTAAATGCATAAATGTAAATTATGAGATACGTCAAAAAAATATTTTTAGGTATGACTGCATTACATATATGTCTGGAGCATGATTCATTAATTTTATTAATGATTTTCATTAATGATTAATTTATATATTTTTCATTCACTAAGTTTTTAATAATTACTTGTCAAACTGACAACACTAATTTTTATGCTTATGAGTATTGTAATTTCACTTTAGAACATATGTAAGTCACTGTATACAGCTGCCTATGTAGAGTGCTCCAAATCCAATCAAATTAGGATTCTGGGCTCTATCATACACCCGACGTAATGCAGAGCCAGGTGCGACGCAACTGTTTTTTGTTAGTTTTAGCCCGACGCAGTTATCATTTTCACATCCAGCATTACGTTGTTTTTTGTGTACAAAATTTACAAAAATTATATAATGAGAATGTACATCATGAATCCATTTTCCAAACCATGTTTTTTTGTCTTACCCTGAATCATTATGGTACACTTATAATAAGTGTTTATATTCTGACTATTTCAGACAGGACTGGTAGGACCCGCCGCAGAGTATCACAGTAACTGCGTGATTCGCCATAGACATACACAGAGAAAAGCAGCTCCGGCTAGAATGTTCTTCCGTAAGATGCATGCAGTTCTGTTTATTAACCGCTAGAGGGCCAAAAATCACAGACTGCAGCTTTAAATAGCAAATGCATTTGCACCCATTTGTGTGTCCATGGGAGTGCTGGTCTGAAAACAAGGTGTGTTCAGGTGCATTGTTGGCGTGTTGCTATTTTGAGGCAACTGAAATAGACTGCGCCATTGACCAACTGAAACCTGTTCTAAAGTCAGTTGCTCAATATTTGTTTTGTTATTTAAAGGTGCCCTAGATTCAAAAATTGAATTTACCTCGGCATAGTTGAATACATTTGCATATGCCAGCTCATGTTCAAGGCATTACACAAAGGCAGGACGTATTAACGTCTGGATTTGTGCACAGCTGAATCATCAGACTAGGTAAGCAAGCAAGAACAATAGCGAAAAATGGCAGATGGAGCAATAATAACTGATGTGATCCATGATATCATGATATTTTTAATGATGTTTGTAAATTGTCTTTCTAAATGTTTCGTTAGCATGTTGCTAATGTACTGTTAAATGTGGTTAAAGTTACCATCGTTTCTTACTGTATTCACGGAGACAAGACTGTCGTTATTTTCATTTTGCAGTCAGTATAATTCATAAACACAACTTCATTCTTTATAAATCTCTTCAACAGTGTGTAATGTTAGCTGTAGCCACGGAGCACTATCAAACTCATTCAGAATCAAATGTAAACATCCAAATAAATACCATACTTACATGTGCTCGTGTGCTTTAACCTCAAGCATGAGCAGATCCGTTTCCTCACTAGAGAAGCATTCAGGTTTTCCGCTTGCAAAGTCCGCCATGTAAATAGCGAATCCACCATGGTGCACATACAACTGGCTTTTAAAGGGAATGGGAGATGAGACTCTGATTGATTTTATTGCACGTTATACCCAAAAGCTCCCATCACACCCATTACTCATTAACAGAATAGGGACAACCCTTTTAGACCATGCACCTTGCGCGCCGACCATTTTTCTTGTCATTAAACTAGCAAAAGTGGATTCAGACATGCCCTAAGTGCACCTGCGCCATGCGCTTCAGACCATGCGCTTAGATCGTTAAAATAGGGCCATAAGATCATTGGGCCCTATTTTAATGATCTAAGCGAATAGTCTAAAGCGCATGCCGCAGGTGCACTTAGGGCATGTGCGAATCCACTTTTGCTATTAATAGTTTAATGACGGAAAAATGGTCGACAACGAGCATATGGTCTAAAAGGCATATGCCTATTCTCTTGATGACTAATGGGTGTTTTGGCCAATAAAAACCAATCATCTCGTCTCATCTCCCATTACCTTTAAAAGCCAGTTGCGCTCATGGAATTTGCAAATGGAAAAACTGAACGCTTCTCAAGCTAGGAAATGGATCTGCTCATGCGTGAGGTTAAAGCGCGCAAGCAGACAATCTACGGGACAAGCCAGATTCCACCGAAGCATTTTTATCTTTATGCACACAATAATAATCTTTTACATTGTAATCCTTTTATTTTTAATATTTGGCACATTTGTGTGCTGCTGCGCGTCCCTGAGTGTGTAATAAGCAGAATGTTGTGTCGCCGCCTATAGACCTTATGTAGCCCCGCCCCTTTTCAGCACTGCGCTCATTGTCTTTTGTCTTCAGGTTTGTATTTTCACAGCAATCTTATGTATTTATAAATGAACTGCTCATTTTAAAATCTTCCCGGTCTACTGACATTTGTTCTGCTTTAAACATTACAATGCTCATGATAACTTTCCTTAACTCTACAGCAAGTAAATCCACTTCACCAGCTAAATATTCTTTGACAGCGATGCCATAGAAATATAGAGAGCTACCGCAAAAACGGAAGTTCAAAGACAATATTATAAAGATGGCGGCACGCTTGTTTCTCTGGTGCATAAGGTCTGTAGGTGCATATTACTAACGCGCTCTTTAAATAACAAAATATATATATAAATATATTGCGCCATTGACTTTAGACCAGGTTTCAGTTGGTCAATGGCGCAGTCTATTTCAGTTGCCTCAAAATAGCAACATGCCAGCAATGCGCCTGAACACACCTCGTTTTCGGATCAGCACACCCACGGGTGCACAACGTGGCGCAGGACGTGAAAATGATAACTGTGTCAGGCTGAAACTAGCAAAAAATACTTGCGTCGTTCCTGGCGCCGCATTATGCCGAGTGAATGATAGGGCCCATTATTTTCCTGTTTATCTCTGTAAAGCTGCTTTGGAACAATCTGTATTGTATAAAACGCTATATAAATAAAGGTGACTTAGAAAGTAGCTGCCTATGTAGACAGCAAGCAGCTCAGTAGGTTTTACAACAGAGCTAATGTCATGTGTCTCACCTTCAAGAGGCCATATCACGTCACCGCTCCCCCTTCCACGGGCTTTCTCTCCATCACCATGTGAAGGAATGGAATAGACAGCATTGCCTAAAGCCAGCCGAGCAGTGGAGCGAAAGAGAAACACAGAGAGAGATAAAAGACAGTGGCAGAACGAGGCAACAAGAAAAAAGTAGCAGGCCGGCAGAGGGATATAGAATAACTGCAAAAGAGAACAAGCGCGGGGGTGATTACACGTGACCATGGCCCAGGGCCGGAGGGGTCACTCTCCTCCGTGTTCTCGCTCGCTGCATCCGTGTCAGAGTATGTGAGTGGAACAAAGCGGCAGCAATTTCCCCTTCAATCTCAAACTGCTCTGTAATCACTCTGCCCGGAATCCACTCCGGATTTTCCTGCTCCAAGTTCACTCTGTAACAACATTTTCAACGGGTTGTAGTGAAGACCTTTGAGTTTCTGTGTGAGTCTGATGATAGTTTTATCAAATATTATTATATTATATTATATTATATTATATTATATTATATTATATTATATTATATTATATTATATTATATTATATTATATTATATGCTAGTTCTAGAATTCCCCTTTTCTTTCATTCCGACTGATAATAATTTAGTAACACTGTGCTTAAAACATGGTGGGCTTTTAAAGGATTAGTCCACTTTCAAAAATTAATTTCCTGATCATTTACTCACCCTCATCATCCAAGATATCCATGTCCTTCTTTCTTCAGTCGAAAAGAAATCAAGGTTTTTAATGAAAACATTCCAGGATTATTCTCATTATAGTGGACTTCAATGGACTCCAAACGGCTGAAGGTCAAAATTAGTTTCAGTGCAGCTTCAAAGGTCTTTAAATGATATGAGACGAGGAATAAGGGTCTTATCTACCGAAACGATTGGTCATTTTCTTAAAAAAATTACAAATGTATATGCTTTATAAACACAAATGATCACCTTGCAAGTGCTTTGCCATTCCACCTTCCATATTCTTTAAAAAGCTTGCGCTGTATGTCCTACGCCTTCCCTATTCTACTTACGGAAAAAAAACATGACAGAGAAAATGACCGATCGATAAGACCCTTACTCCTCGTCAGGTATCGTTTACAGCCCTTTGAAGCTCCACTAAAACTAATTTTGACCTTCAAGTGTTTGGAGTCCATTAAAGTCAAATATAAGGAGAATAATCCTGGAATGTTTTCATCAAAAAAATTTTTTCGACTGAAGAAAGAAGGACATGGACATCTTGGATGACATGGGGGTGAGTAAATTTGATTTGAAAGTGGACTAATCCTTTAATATGTTCATGACGAAGTGGTATTGTGGAGTGAGAGAAAACACAGACGCTCTAATTTTCAAACAAACCGCTCCTCGCTCCAAGCAAAATCCCATTCCCCCAGATTCATACATACTCCGATCCGTGTTCCTCGCTCCATAGATGACGCTCTCGCCAGCCCTCCCCTTCTCCCCCGTGACCTCTTTGTCGTTCTCTGTCAGTCTTTTTCTCTCCGCTCTGATGCATTTACATAGAAGACCTGCCTGGCCACAAACACAACACGGACCGTGTGTGACAGCTGTGGCTTCGACCCTTGACCTATGAGATGTACATGATCCGCAACATCGCCACACATTCTGATGTGCGCAGCCAGACACCAGCTGGTGCTTATAAGTTAATTATCATAAACACTTTTCTCTGTATCGCTATGTGTGTTTGTGTGCGCAGCGGTGGGTGAACAGCTTCTCATCATCTCTTTGTCTGCCTGTATCTGTCTCTCAGCCTAAACTGACATTTCACTGCACATTTCTTTTCATTTCATTATGCGATGAATCCAATTTCATGAGCACAATTCAGTGACCACAAAAATGACACAAATTTTGTAGTGTACTGTTTAAAAAGGAACATCACATTGGAAACGATTTATTTTGGTGAATATTTCACCGAGTGGTGTCTTTGAGAGTCAGTTTTTATACATTACAGACACACACCTTGGCTACAAAAAAAGCTAATGAACATTTCCATCATTTTTACCCATGAAGTAAGATACAGTTTAAAAACACTATTAAAGACTTTTCAGCACAATTTAAACAATTATTTATTAAACACAAATTTATTCATGAAACAATAGTGATTTTATATGATATAAACATACATGATGATAATGTTACTTTATTATTTCACAAAAAATATTCTAATTCAAATCTTAAGAGACTTGAAACCAATGTATCTCACTGCTATTTAAAACAAACACAGAAGGTCACCTCTGACCCATGATGTAGGCATAGGATAGAGCAAAACAAAATGCCAGTCATGAGTTTGAAGTCTAAAAAATTAGAACTTTTAAAGAAACATGTTGGAGGATTTCAAAATAAGTGAAGAGGATCTACGTCGGGTCAGAGGTCACCCTTCCTCCGGAACTCAACTCTCTCTTGAACGCGCGTATAGCAGTTGCAGGAAACTAGTGATTATTGTTTATAAAGTTTTAAATATGGATATTTTCCTTACAAAGACCCGTCGTTTCGCTTCAGAAGGCATTTATTAACCTACTTGTATGGATTACCCTTATGATGGATGGATGTGCTTTTTGGAGCTTTAATTCAATGCCATTATAAAGCTGGGAAGAGCCAGGATTTAAAGCATTTATTTAAAAAGTTAGTTCACCCAAAAATGAAATTTCTATCATAAACAATTACTCACCCTCATGTCGTTTCAAACCTGTAAGACCTTCGTTTATCTTCAGAACATCTTTGGATCTTCATAACATTAAGGTTGAAGCACTGCAGTCATGCCGACTATTTTAACAATGTTTTTACTACTTTCCTGGACCTTGAATGTAATTACGGTGCTTTCTATGGGGGATAAAAAGAAACCTCTCAGATTTCATCAAAAATATCTTAATTTGTGTTATGAAGATGAACAAAGGTCTTACGGGTTTGGAACGACATGAGGGTGAGTAATTAATGGCAGAAATTTCATTTTTCGATGAACTGTCTTTTAAAATAAATGAAAGAAGAAAGTCATCTACATGAGGGTGAGTAAACTATGGGATCATTTTCATTTATGGATGAACTATTCCTTTAAAATAGTACAATTACTCAGATATAGCCTGAATGACAAATTCCTGTGACACCTAACCCTGGTTAAATTAGATTAATACTTTTATTCAGGGATGCATTCAATTGATCCAAATCAACAGTAAAAACATTTATAATATTACAAAAAAATGCTTTTTTTTTTTTTTGCTTTTTTTTTTTTACTTTCTATTAAAGGTGCTGAATTGAAAATTGAATTTACCTCGGCATAGTTGAATAACAAGAGTTCAGTACATGGAAATGACATACAGTGAGTCTCAAACACCATTGTTTCCTCCTTCTTATATAAATCTAATTTGTTTAAAAGACCTCTGAAGAACAGGCGAATCTCAACATAACACCGACTTTTTGTAAATATTTGTAATTATAATATTTATGTAATATTTGTATTTCGATATTTGTAAACTGTCTTTCTAAATGTTTCGTTAGCATGATGCTAATGTACTGTTAAATGTGGTTAAAGTTACCATCGTTTATTACTGTATTCACGGAGACAAGAGCCGTCGCTATTTTCATTTTTAAACACTTACAGTCTGTATAATTCATAAACACAACTTCATTCTTTATAAATCTCTCCAACAGTGTAGCATTAGACGTTAGCCACAGAGCACTATCAAACTCATTCAGAATCAAATGTAAACATCCAAATAAATACAATACCTTACGCGATTAGACATGCTGCATGACGTACACTTTGTAAAGATCCATTTTGAGGGTTATATTAGCTGTGTGAACTTTGTTTATGCATTGATAGAGTCGAGGGCTCGGGAGGGGGCGGAGAGTGCGCGATTTAAAGGGGCCGCAGCATGAATCGGCGCATTTCTAATTATGCCTCAAAATAGCAGTGGTGTATAAAGTACTCGAAAACCATAGTTGAGTAAAAGTATAGTTATCTTACCAGAAAACCACTGTTTAGAATGTTACTTGAGTAAAAGTTGTAAAGTATGTGATATTTTTTGTACTTAAGTACAAAAAGTATTTTTTTGATATTAAACGTACTTAAGTATTGAAAGTAAAAGTACAAGTAAATGTAAAATACAAAAGGAGCAAAACATATTAAAAATTGTTTCATACACAGTTTGAGCAGCAAGATTGTGTTCAGTTTTAACTCTTACATTTTGTTTCTTTTAATTAAAAAAATGGCTAAATGTTTTTTGTAAGTTTTAAATATGAAAAATACTAATATATTAATTATACATTGATCGTTCATGTTAATTCATAGTGCATTATAACTAATGTAAGAGACAACTTTAAAATGTTAAAACGTAATTGTTGAAATTAAAAATAAACAATACTTTTATTAACCTTATTTAATGTTACAAATTGACTCTTATTGTAAAGTGTTTTCATTCCCTATGAATCAAAACAGTCATGCTTAGAAATTACCATCTTTAGACACAAAGGCAGAGCATGGGTCTATGTATAGCCTACTTTCTCACATTATTTGCCTCCATTTTAGAATAACGTTACTTGATGATCTAATCAAAATGTGCTACAGTGCTGATAAATAAATAACTGAAATCGAATACATTTCTGATTTATGTTTCTGTCGCTGCATGATAAGGATACAGTTTAAATATGCAACTTCACTGGATAATGAATGCATAACAGCGAACAAATGGATATGAACTAATGAAAATGAATGGTAACAATGATATTAACCAGTTTGGGTTTTTGTCACATTGTTTTAACCGCTTGAGGCACTACTAATGTTAGCATCCTCTCAGCCTCGACGACAAACATACTGTTCACCACTAATGCAGCATCTAGTCAAACTAATTACTTTATAATGATATGAAAACATGTACTGTAGTGTTCACTGTATAACATACCGTTTTGTTGTCCGTTTTAAATCTGTTTTTGAAGTGTCCCGCTCTGTGCAGCGCAGCCTCACATCACGTGTCAAAATAAACTAGGAGGCATCAGTGATAGTTTTTATTTCGCCTCTAGAGGTCGCTCTCGTAATGTCTCGTAATGACAGCACACTCTTCTCAGCCGCTCCAGCAACGGACGCAACCCGGAAAATTAAATCAACCGCGGTTGTGCGAGCACTTGTTTGCACATGCTTGCTTGCAGTCTGTGTTCTTCCGACTTTATTTTGTAGTAAGTAACGAAAATGTTTTGGGAAAATGTATCGGAGTAAAAGTATACATTTTATTTAGGAAATGTAGTGGAGTAAAAGTAAAAGTTGACAGAAATATAAAAACTCAAGTAAAGTACAGATTCTCCCAAAAAATACTTAAGTACTGTAACGAAGTATTATTACTTCGTTACATTACACCACTGCAAAATAGGCAGTTAAAAAATTAATAATAAAAAAAAATCTATGGGGTATTTTGAGCTTAAACTTCACAGACACATTCAGGGGACACCTTAGACTTATATTACATCTTGTAAAAAAACGTTCAATGGCACCTTTAATCAAAGAATCCAGAAACACGGTTTCCACAAAAATATTAAGCAGCACAAATGTTAAGCATTGACAATAACAAGAAATGTTTCTTAAGCACCAAATCAGCATTTTATAAGATTTCTGAAGGATCATGTGACACTGAAGAGTGAAGACTTGAGTAATGTTGCTGAAAAGTCAGCTTTACCATAAATTACATTTTAAAATACATTATAATAGTAAACAGTTTTAATAATATTTCACAGTAGTAGGCTACTGTTTTACTGTATTTTTTATCAAATAAATGCAGCCTGCAAAAACTAAAAAAAAAATATTAAAAGACACTGTAGTGTATTGAACAGTAGTGTATGTTTAACCTTGTATTTTAATCATGAAATATTTACATTTTAAAGCAAAACACCTCGAGAAGCTGTGTGTTAAAACACATTTTACTACAGTTAAGAGGTATTGTATGAAAACCCCTATGGACCCACTAAAGTGTGGTGAAAAACAGTAATGCAGAGCTTCTCGTGGCTCATTGCTTTGTAAAAAGAGAGTCTCAGCATTATGATTAAAGATACCAATGCACAAGAAATATAACATTTCTAAAAAAAAAAAAAAAAAAAAAAAAAAAAAAATGACCATAATATTACGTTTTTGGACATCTTGGACACTTTTTTTATTTTACTGTGGTGCGTTTACTTTCGCCATTAAAAATTCAACAGAAATGTGGGCCCAGTTGCATACAATATACTGTATATTGGCTATTTTAGCACTTAAAGTGGTTTATCCAGTCAGATTTTAGTCATAACCATTTTACAAAGCTATTTTGCAGCCATAGTAGCAATGTCATTCCCGAGAGTGCTAAATAGTTAATTGCAGTCCAGCGAATTGGTGGTGTCACCATTTTCAAAATGGCTGTTCCATTAACGCCACACATTTGGCTTCACTTGATCTAATTTCCTCTCTCCTCATTTGTCCGGGCCGTCGCTGTTATTCATTACGGCCGATATCTGATGATTAGTCTTAGTGTTTCAGTGGTGTTTGTATTTTCTTTCTCTTCTCTCTCTCTCTCTCTCTCTCTCTCTCTGTACAGTCTATTGCTCTACAGTCTTTTCCAACCCTCTGGCTCAATTTGCTGGTTCATCTCTTTATCTCGCCTGCACTCTCTCCTCCTCCTCCTCTTCCTCCTCCTGCTCCTCTCCTCTCTTGCAGTGTTTATTTAAGCACTTTCACGGTCACTGCACTGTGCTCCCTCTCACAGGACAGAGCCGTCCTTTCTCTTCCTCCCCCTCTCGTTCTGTCTCACAAACACGCTCTTCTCTTGCATTTGCACACCATCCCTTTGTTCATCTTATTTACATCCCCTCAACTATCTCGAAACCCTCTCTGAGTAAATGTACATCCACTCCCGTTGTCTTTAATGCAGTTTTTCCATTCTTTTATCCACCCAACACCTTTAATGTGGGGTGCGCTCACTCTTTCTCTCTCCCCTTTTTCTTTTTCTCGCTCTCATCTCCTCAGAAAAAAACAGCTCTGAAATTCTGTCATGCTTCACAGACGTTGCTGGCTCTCCTCTCCTCACTTTTCAGATCTAAGGCTGAATGTGAGCCAAATATAACGAGAAAAAAATCTACCACTTACACTTTTGCTGCCTCACGGTTGTTTAAATGAAAAGAGGATTTTTCTAGACAGCAGACGATTCAATTCCGTTTTTACCTGCCATAATTACAAAATGAAAAGACCATCATTAAGTAAAACAGTAAGATGGCAGCGATAAGTCTGATTCACAATAGCAAATCACTTTGAACATTTTCAATGAACAAATTTCAAGTGGTTCATTCCAATGGCAGAGTATATTTGTATGGCACATTGTTCAATTTGTTGGAATTTAGACATGTTTCAAAAATGCATGTGTCTTGTAAACCAACACATTGATTAAAAATGGCTCAGACCAATATTTAATTTTCTAGAAATTTGTAAATAACTGCTGCCATATACCAGTATGGAAACTCCTTATTTGGAAAATTCACATATACACATATACAAACAACAAAGAAATGACAAAGAAACACGTTTTTTTCTGTAAAGCATGCAACCCTCATTTTTTGAATAATACTGAAGCAGAATGTGGACATGAAAAATGAAAATGAAAAAGAGAGCAAGAAAAAAAAAAAAACACATTTTGCAGTGGAATACATTTGGTTCAACATTTTGTCAACATCCAACGTTTTCCATTTACAGTTGTTACAAATCAAATGAAGAATTTGTTTGCCATCAATACATAAAATACATTAAAATTGTTAGCATAGGCCTATATAATAACACTGTAAACCCTAACATTCAAAACAATTAATTGGTTTGTGTGGGACAAACTTAAATTAAACTAATTAATTCAGTCAAATTTACTTTTATAAGTATTTAGCACTTTCTTTTTCTTTTGAGTTCACAGCACTCACACTGAAATGTTTCATTGTTTTGAGTTTTATGAACTCATTTCTTTTAATTTAGACAAACGTAAGCTTAACTGAAACTGGGCTGAGATTTCTATTTCCCAGCATGCTTTGCCCATGAAAGTGGGAGTAAATGCTAAAATTGTGTGTTATATAATTTTTAATATTAATTTTGGGCCAGATTAATGTTAAGTGGGAATACTCATTCAGCAAGGGCTATACCATGTTATTGTTAACATGTTAGCAAACTAATATAATATAACTTAGATTGCACATTTTTACTCAAATTAGGGTGATGCAAAAATGAGTACACCCCACAACAAAAACTACTTAATCTAGTACTTTGTATGGCCTCCATGATTTTTAATGACAGCACCAAGTCTTCTAGGCATGGAATAAACAAGTTGGCAACATTTTGCAACATCTATCTTTTTCCATTCTTCAAGAATGACCTCTTTTAGAGACTGGATGCTGGATGGAGAGTGTCTCTTCGGTCTCTTCAGAATTCCCCATAGGTGTTCAAAAGGGTTCAAATCAGGAGCCACTGAATCACTTTCACCCTGTTCTTCTTTAGAAATCCAACTGTGGCCTTAGATGTGCGTTTAGGATCATTGTCATGTTGGAAAACCGCATGCTGACCAAGGGCACGGAGTGATTGTAGCATCTTTTCTTTCAGTATAGAGCAGTACATCTGTGAATTCATGATGCCATCAATGAAATGCACCAGCAGCGCTCATGCAGCCCCTCATAAGGACACTGACACCACCATGTTTCACTGTAGGCACCATGCATTTTTCTTTGTATTCCTCACCTTTGCGACGCCATACAGTTTTGAAGCCATCAGTTTCAAAAACATTTATCTTGGTCTCATCACTCCAGAGTCCCAGTAGTCTTCATCTTTGTCAGCATGGGCCCTGGCAAACTCTAGGCGGGCTTTTTTGTGCCTGGACTTTAGGAAAGGCTTCTTTTGTGGACGGCACCCATGCATGCCTTTCCTCTGCAGTGTGCACCGTATTGTGTCACGGGAAATAGTCACCCCAGTTTGGCTTTCTATTTTTCCTCCTCCTCATCAGAAGACGCTCCTATCGAGGTGTTAACTTCCGTGGATGACCTGGACGTCTCTGCGAGATGGTTGCAGTTCTATCTTTTTTTAATTTTTGTACCACTTTTGCTACAGTATTCTGACTGATAGTAAAGCTTTGATGATCTTCTTGTAGCCTTCACCCTTCTGGTGTAAAGAAATTATTTTCTTTCTCAGGTCTTGTGACATTTCTCTTCCATGTGGTGCCATTGCTGACAGCATGAAATGGGTTTTAACACCCTTTTATAGTCAACTGTCTGCTGGACACCTTTGAATAATTAGACTCACCTGTGGTTGAATTCTTGTTAAATTATACATTTGTAGTCTAAAATTTAGCTTTGCTCCAGAGACTTTCAGTGGGGTGTACTCATTTTTGCATCCACCCTAATTTGAGTAAAACTGAAAATTTTGTTCTCTAAGTTATATTATTAACCTTACTTTCATGTTAAAATATCTCAAAGTTTTTGTGTTCTTTGAGATATTGTTTAAAATGTTACAAATGTTTTTTGGTTTTTTTCAAAGGGGGTGTATTAATTTACGCTGAGCACTGTATATTGTATATAATTATGTTTAATGTACTGTAGGAAAATTGACTGATAATTTTATTTCTTCAATATATACAACACTGCAAATTAAAACACTGCTTCACATAAATTAAAGCAATCACCATACTGTCTCCCAGCATGCCGTTCTATACACTCTCTGCCTTTAAGACAGCATGTCAACCACAGCATTGAATCAAGCCCCATACTCTCTCTTTCTCTTTCTCTCTCTCTCTGTGTGTGTCCATTTTCCTCTCTCATTCCCTCCATTTCCCAAAGGACCTTCTTAGTGTTAAGAGAGTTCTGGTCTGATGACTCGCCCTCAGCCTGTCCACCTTCTCTCATCTCATCTCTAATATGTTGTCTCCCCTGTTGATCCTAGTGTTCCTTCAAACATGTGCCCATAGTGTGCACATATGCACATGGTTCTCAGTTATGTTTCATATAAATATAGACATTCTCTCAGATGGTTCTCCTAAAAAACAGAAACATGTAAGACAATTGATCCTTCATTAACCTTAAAACATCTATTGTATCGTAATTGATATGCCATTTTCTTAGGCCTGGATATTATTAGCAACCTGTTGCTCATAATCTACAACATGCTTTCTGTCATCTGATTGGTAGTTGTTGTTGTTATTGTTTTTAGCAAGTAAAAGGCCTTTTAGTATAATTTTAAAACTTTTTGTAAGCTATATAGAGTTTAGACTGCTATACTGTTAAAAAAAAGAAGCCATATAAATATCAGCAACTGAAACAAATTGGATATTTTTAACTCAGTTTGGGCCTCTGAATAAAACTGAGGTATTTGCTCCATATTCTCCTATATCATACTATATAATTCATAAAAGCCTGATTAATCATGATACTTAACCAAAAACACATTTATTTTAGATTGAAAAAAAAAAAATAATAATAATAATCTAAAGGTTTAATAAACGGTTCCATTCCAAAAAATTTTTGGAAATTTTGGAAATCCAAAATCACATGTCAGGCTTTACAGGGTAAGCTCTGCCACCCTGCTTGTAGTTTACAGTAAAACTTGCTCATGACATGGGAAAGTAAATGCATATTATTCTTAGATGGGTTGGAATAATGTTGAAGGTCAGATATAATTCTCTTGAGAGATCTGGATGAGAAATAACTTTATCTGTCTAAGAGAAACATTTTTAATTTTTCTTTACAACAGACAAGTTTCTTTTTACAGGTTCACACATACATGTACACACACACACACACACACACACACCTCCTCAGTTCCTTTGTGCAGCTAAGAACGTGTTCAAAATGTGGATGAATTGAGGGAATACATGTATGTGGAGATACAGGAAGACTAATGAAAGAATTTCTCCAGTCTCTCTCGCTCTTTCTTTTTATGCCTGTGTTGTTTCCTGTTGCCCTGTGTTTGTCCTCCAAATTGAATTATTCCTTTGACGTGGCGATAAGGGACGGCTTTAGTCCATTATGCAGAGACCATCTGCGTTTCTGAAATATGTTTCGCAAAGGCACACATTCGTACCTGAGGGGAAGCTTACAAATACACATACACACAAACACAAGAGACGATTCTCTCTTCCGTCTCACACTACCTCTGCTTTACTAAATGTTAGTCAAAGTATTCCCCGATCTATGTCAATGCTTTTTTTTTTTTAAAGACAGCCACCGCAAACAGCCAGAGGGTTTGATTATGTTTCCAACCAACAGTTGAGAGCATCTAAAAAAAAACAAAAACACCATAACATCTCAAAATGCATCCAAAAAGCAACATCCAGCCAATGTCTCCCTCCCTCCTGGTGGACATTACCTCTGAAAGCTGCACAGATGGTTTTCTGTGGCTCCTCTGTGTCTTCATTATCCACACAATTACTAAGGGAGGGCGGCCACAATTACAACCAACAGCCAGAGCCCGCACCACAGTGCTCAGTATTTATTACTGCTACACCTGCACCAGTGCGGCCCAGGTGTTCCCTCTACCACAACGATTCTATGTCATTTCCATATTTTAGTATCTGGGTTTATGGATAAAATATGAAAATCTGTGTCAGACCTTTACATTTCAGCATTGTTGATTTTGTGCAAAGCACTCTAGCGATAATTTTGAGTTTAGATGTACTGTTATGTGACAGATAAACATGAACATCACTCTTTTGGGAGGAGGTTCTACTTCCTGCTGATTTATTATAACTACTAATATTACAAATGTAAATGTGTGCTAGGCTGACAGCCAAAAAGAATTTTTAATCACAAATAAGATCATATTTTTGTAGGCAGTGCATCTGTTCCCCTTTTTTTTTTTTAAATATTCGCAAAGGCAGTTGTGTTAAAGACTATTTAAACCTGGGAGACATATATTATATATATTATTACTTTCGCGATCACACATCCTCTGCGAAAAGGAAGCGGCAGGGCTAAGTGCACATTCTACAAGATAAGACAATCAGAAACTTAGGCTCTGATGTGCAACAAATCCTCTGCCATGGTCTTGTCAGTCATCTCGTCACTTACTCTGGTCACGTGATCAGTGAACTCTGATTCCTGCTGCACTAAGTACGACTCTGCAGCTCACATTGGATGAACTGGAAGCAACCTTTATCCAACTGAATTAAATGTTTTTAATTTTTAATATGAAAAGCCAGCTTTTCACCTCAACAAGAAAAAAAAAAATATATATATATATATATATATATATATATATATATATATATATATATATATATATATATATATATTTTTTTTTTTTTTTTTTTTTTTCCCTTATCAAGGTGATAAAATGTTGTGTAGCAAAAATGAGTACACCCTCTTAAAAGTTACTAAATAAAATTAAATAAAAATGTTCTGGTGTACGGTACAGTAAGTTTAAGGCAATGTTTGATCAAAAGGTAAGTATGTTGAACCAAAACATTTAAAGAGAAGTAATTTCTTGACAATTAAAAGTGTTATATAGCCGACTGAATCATTCTCAGACTTAATGCTGACAACAATGGAAGCACTTCGGAGAGGACTGTCAGGAGACTTATTTCTTAGCACAAAAGAGGACAGTGGTACAAGAGGATTACCAAATCATTGTTTTAAGTGTGAAAATATAGCAAAAGTAACACAGAAATTCAAAAACAATGGACTTGTGACAAGGCCCCTGAAATAATCAGGCCTTCATTTTAAGCTTTCATTTAGTGATGAGGGATTTTTTGCCAGACATTGAGCAGGAGAAATACCAAGCGAACCAGCAAAAGCTATGAAAAGAGTGACTGTTTATCTCACAGAGTAAGATGCAGCCTGCAGAAATGACATGCATGGTTGTTGTTCTCACTGGAACAATGAAGTCAGTTAGCCATTTCCAAAGCCTATATTTACAAAATATGGATTCTGGGAATCAATACTCTGGTCTCGTGAGACCAAATCAATCATTTTGGACCTAACCGAATCCAAAATGTTATGGTGTTGCTAGAGGAGGAGTACAGTGAGAAGTGCCTGATTCCCACAGTAAAGTTCAGTGCTAGTAAAGCTCTTTATATAGGATGTGCTGAAGGTGTGAGGGAGTTGTGCTTTATCAATGCTGTCATGAATTCCCACACCACTGTGTAATTTAATACACAAACTTGAAATAGAAGAGGTTACCCTTCCCTCATTTCTTGCATTGTTGGGCATTTTTACAACATCTCAATGAGGATATGCATTCTCCCAAGGTGAAAAACCATCCGTGGACATGTATTGCACTCTTGAGCACCTGTGGGGATTCTGTAGAGACGAGTTGAGCAACACTCCCCATTGAAGATCGGGGCATTTAAGGAGCTCATCATCCAGGAGTTAAACAGGACAGATGTGACAATTTGTCATGAACTTATACACTCCGTGCCAAGAAGGGTCAGAGCAGTATATTCAAAATTATGGAGGGCATACTAAGTACTAGAATATTATACATTTGTTGAATTAAATCTAGGGTGTACCCATTTCTGCAATTCTTAATTTAAACAAAATTGTCTAATTTAGTTATTTTATGGCTATTAATGACAGTTTTTATTATGTATATGTTTAATACATTTTAGTTTTACCATATTTCCATGAATTGTATCAGTGATCATAAAGAAAATACATCTTTATGATCACTAAATATATATATATATATATATATATATATATATATATATATATATATATATATATATATATATATATATATATATATATATTATATATATTAGCAGGTGCTGTATCAAAAATCATATTTTACATTTCATCTAGAGGGCTGTAGTAGGGAAATACAAAGAAAAACTGGCAAACAAACTAATTAATTTCAAATGAACATCTATACCAATATAAAAGCATGGATCCATGAAGCAGTCTTAAATAGTGTCCCTTTAAGAATGATTACCAGCAGCCATTTAGCTAATGACTCTGAGCAGTTGTGTCACTAATGAGATTCCAGTGAGTCAGAACTGAGTAGATCATTCAGTTGTTCAGCAGCAGACAGATCTCGAGGTCTACAGCACTCATTTGGAGGAACAACGAGTCCATGGAGTGCTTCTTCAGCAGCAGTACTCATGACTGCACTATGCTAATGCAGACACATACTCTATGTTTCCCAAGTAAAGCTGATAGTACAACTCAGACTCACACATACACATGCACATATTTAACAATTGCCAGACTCAGGGGGAGAATTCACTAGGATGAATTGTGGCCACTGATTGTTTGTATTGTTTTAATGTCTATTAACTGCAGGAACGATACAAACATGGACATAAAATTTGTGTTGCTAAATGTAGCGATTCTAATGCTGATCTGCTGCTCAAGAAACATTTAATGTGTATAATTGTACAAAATATTTGTGTACAATATTTTTTTTCAGGATTATTGTTGAATAGAAAGTTCAAAAGAACAGTGTTTTTTTTTTTAAATCTAATCTTTTGTAACATTATAAATGTCTTTACTGCCACTTTTGATTGATTTAATGCATCCTTGCTGAATAAAAGTATTAATTTCTTTCATTTCGTTTCAAAAAAATTAAAATAAAAATTCTTACTGACCCCAAACGTTTGAACGGTAGTGTATAATGCTACAGAAGCTTTGTATTTCAGATAAATGCTGTTCTTTTGAACTTTCTATTCATCAAGGAATCCTGAAAAAAAAAAAAAACACAACTGTTTTCAACATTGAAAATAATCATAAATGTTTCTTGAGCAGCAAATCAGCATATTAGAATGATTTCTGAAGGATCATGTGACACTGAAGACTGGAGTAACAATGCTGAAAATTCAGCTTTGCATCACAGGAATAAATTACTTTGTCAAATATATTTGAATAGTACACAGTTATTTTAAATTGTAATAATATTTCACAATATTATTGTTTTTTACTGTATTTTTAATTAAATAAATGTAGCCTTGGTGAGCAGACGAAACTTCTCTTAAAAACATAAAAAATCTTAGTGGTTCCAAACTTTTGGACTGTACTGTATGTTCACACATTTGATGTTTCAAGGTATAGCTACAAATACTTTAAATGTTTTTGAATGTTTATATTAACATACTATTTAGTACAATATTAGTTTTTCACTTGCATTTGTCCGTCTATTTTAAACAGTTTTCCAGCAGATGAATTCAGACCAGTTTGAGAGACATGTTTTCTAGTCAAAGCTCACCTGACATTTTACCTGTATCTTGCTATTTCCTTCACACACACATGCTTTCTTTTATTTTTGTCCTTTAGATTATTTTCTTATCCAATTTTTGAGTACTTTACTTTGCCTCCTTGGAGAAAACACCTGGAACAGGGACAGCAAAACAATAAAACAGTGAGAGCAGAATAAAACAGGAAGAAAGATGTCATCTCTTCACTCTAAAAGTTGGTGTCAAACTTTTCTCATCTGTGGAAACAAGAAACTGAGAAACTGTACTCATGCAACTTGAAACAAACACATATAACTGAACAACGCTAACTTAGCCATACTTTAAATGGGAAAACACCATAAACACACACACAAACATATATACAGTATAGATATATATATATATATATATATATATATATATATATATATATATATATATATATATATGTGTGTGTGTGTGTGTGTGTGTGTGTGTGTGTGTGTGTGTGTGTGTGGGTGTGTGTTTGAGATAATGTGGATACATCTTGATTTATTTTTCTTTTTGTTGCCCCATTTGCATAAGCATGAACTCTACTAAATTTAGTTCAGTAAGAAAAATAAAATTAATTCCAGATATATATTCTCTGAAGTATTAATATCTGATAACATCAACAAAATTTATCTTGCTTCAGGGATGTTTACATATTTTTACTTGATAACAAGACACAAATAATGTAGAAAATTACTTAAAATATATATACACTGATGAGCCAGAACACTCTGACCCCCTGCCTAATATGTTGTTGGTCTTCTGCATGCTGCCAAAACAACACTGACCCACCGAGGCATGGACTCTACAAGACCCCTGAAGGTGTCCTGTCATTTCTGGCACCAAGACGTTAGCGGCCAATTCTTCAAGTCCATGTTGGTTGCGAGGTTGAGCCGCCCTAGATCGAACTTGTTGGTCCGGCACATCCCACAAACGCTCAAATGGACTGAGATCTGTGGAATTTGGAGGCCAGGGTAACACCTTGAACTCTTCATCATGTTCCTCAAACCATTCCTGAACAGGGTGCTTTATCTAGCTGAAAGTGTTTACCTGATCTGCAACAATGTTTAGATAGGTGGCACATGTTCAATTTACATCCACATGAATGACCCAGGGTTTCCCAGCAGAACATTGCCCAAAGCGTCACACTCCCTTCACCAGCTTGATGTCGTCCCACAGTGCATCCTGGTGCCATCACTCCCCAGGTATATGAAGCACACATCCACGGCCGTCCACATGATGTAAAAGAAAACAGGTCTCATCAGACCAGGCAACCTTCTTCTACTGCTCCAAGGTCCAGTTCTGACGCTTGCAATGTAGGTGCTTTCAGCAGTGGACAGGGGTCAATATATGCATTTCGATTGGTCTACGGCTACGCAGCCCCATACGCAGCAGAGTGCGATGCATTGTGTGTTGTGACACATTCTTCCCTTAACCATCATTAAAATTTTCTGTGACTTGTGCCACAGTAGACCTTCTGTTGGCTCAGACTAGATTGGATAGCCTTTGTTGCCCTCCTGCATCGATTAGCCTTGGGTGCCTAACAGCCTGTCGCCAGTTGTGGTTTGTCCCTCCGCGTTGGTAAATTCTCCCCACTACTGACTGAGAGCAACCCACAAGCCTTGCTGTTTCAGAGATACTCTGACCCAGTTGCTTTGCCATAACAATTTGGCAGTTGTCAAAGACACTCAGATCTTAATTTCTGCCCATTTCTCTACCTTGTAATCAATCACGTCAACGTGCGGGAGGGCTTTAGCATATCATCATTATTATACTGCAAAGCAGGGGAGTCTCAAGAGAAGTCAGGTTATTCTGCATTTTCTCTTGATATGAAAAATCAGGTACATTTAGCAATATAGCGAGTGAATTATGTACAGTATATGATGTATATTATGATGAACTATATCCCTTTCTCCACTGACATTCTGAGTTGTTCGAAGCATTTCTAAGGATACTGATTTTTAGAAGGCAGATATCTGACTCTGAGATGGCGAATGGGAACATGGTTTGTGTAACATTAGCAACACATTATTAGCTGTTTGATAATGTAGTCAAGCCAAAGGCTAAACATATTAAAGGGTTAGTTCACCCAAAAATGAAAATTATGTCATTGATTACTCACCCCCATGTCGTTCCACACCCGTAAAGGCTGATTTATACTTCTGCATTGAACCTACGCCGGAGCCTCTGCGCCGTAGGCTATGCTTCTGTTTTGCGTCATTGTCCGTGTCGACTTGCATGCAGACCACTAGTAGGCAGTGTCCGCGGTAATGCTGAGTATCAAGGCAAAAGCCTAAGAAGAAGCAGCTTGTCATGTACATTGTCAGAGAAGATTACAAATAGAAATGGCAGAGAAGTGGCAAATAGGTAACGACTTTTGTTGCAGTTTGACTGCATGTGTCCCCTGAAACAGAGCGTTTTTCATTCCTATGGAAGTTGAAAATGTTTGCTCTTCTCCGATTTCTCCGTGCCAGTTTTTTGACTCATGGGAGGAGTTCTAGCTGACCAATCACAGCGCTTAGAATTGACGCATTGTTACATTTTTGAAAAGGTGCACGTCAGGCTACTTCGTAGGCTACGCGTGGTACAAACAGCCTACGCCACAGCGTACACTCGATGCAGAAGTATAAATCAGCCTTAAGACCTTCGTTCATCTTTGGAACAAAAATTAAGATATTTTTGATATAATCCAATGGCTCAGTAAGAGCATTGCCAGCAATAACATTCCCTTTTTCAGTGCCCCAAAAGCAACTAAAACATATTTAAAACAGTTCATGTAACTACAGTGGTTCAACCTTAATATTATAAAGCGACGAGAAAGCGACTTTATTACACAATATCTAGTGATGGGCAATTTCAAAACACTGCTTCACGAAGCTTCGAAGCTTTACGAATCATTTGTTTCAAATCAGTGGTTCAGAGCACCAAAATCACATGATTTCAGTAAACGAGGCTACGTTACAGTGTTTTGAAACTTCAATAGTTCACGTGACTTTGGCAGTTTTATAAGGCTCTGAACCACTGATTCGAAACAAAAGATTTGTAAAGCTTTGAAGCTTAATGAAGCAGTGTTTTGAAATCGGCCATCACTTGATATTGTTGAATAAATTCACTATTTTGTTATTTTTGGCGCACAAAAAGTATTCTCATCGCTTTATAATATTAAAGTTGAACCACATGAACTGTTTTTAGTAGCTTTCTGGGCATTGACAAAGGGAGTGTTATTGCTGGCGATGCAGGCCTTACTGAGCCATCGGATTTTAACAAAAATATCTTAATTTGTGTTCCATAAATGAACGAAGGTCTTACGAGTACAACATGAGGTTGAGTAATAAATGACATAATTTAGATTTTTGGGTGAACTAACCCTTTAATTATCGTTATGTGTCTGACATTGTAGAGGGTGATACATTTTAAGACATGAATTTTTTCACAGGAACAAACATTTAAATATGCCATTTTGGTGATAAAAGATAAGTTTTAAAAGGTTAAAATGACTGACTACAGGGGGACTTTAATATGTGGCCTTGTTAGGAGATGATCAACGATATTCACTTCCCCTATATGTAATTATATATATATATATATATATATATATATATATATATATATATATACACTATGTAGGTCATTTTAACCTACACAGTATTGCACTGTAATTTACCCCCAAATCGAAATAAAACACACATGCCTCACCACCACCAAAAGGGCTTTTCTTTTTGGTCAAACCATGTATTCACACTCTCAGGTCTTGTAAACAAGTTCATTTAGCAAAAAATGGTTTGCAGTTATGCTTGTCAAATGCGGTAGCCTTTGCCACTCATTAAAAAACACATCGGCTGCTTATTAGGCAAATGAACCAGAGGCTAAATTTAGTGGACTGAGCTGGAAAGAGAAAATTATAAACCAAACACACTAATTTCACTTGAATATTTAAACAGACCGTGAAGAAGATGAAAAAGATTAAAAAAAAAATACTTATTTCATTACTCTGAAATATTAATGAGTTGTTTAATTAATACTCATTCAAAGAATGACTATGAAAAAAAGAATCCAAGTTTCTGATTTACTGAAAAACTAATTCTGAAGTTGAACTGCAACATCTTAAACTGACCTCGGAAACCAGCTGTAACAGCAAGTCCAGACATTAGCGTTTTGCCTAGAATCATGTACAAGGGTGTGTGTATGAGTAGGTGTGTGAGTGGGTGGATTATTGAGCGTTGGAAGTACGCCTGCAAGCGTTTTGTCTTCATTTACATACTTCACCTAAACTTGCAGCTCCATTTGCATATTCGAAAACAAATGGGATTTCCAATCAAGCACTTGATATCAGTCCAATCAGAACAAAGTGGAAAGTGAATATTTGAGTGAAGCAACAGTTGCTGATATGAGCACGCTGAATTTGAAAATCCACACCAGAGTTAGAAGTAAATAACTATTTTTGGCCCTGCTAAGAAAGAAATATTCCAAGGTCATTGCGAATGTGACCCGAACAAATGCTCTCCTAACACGATTTAAATATTTCTGTTGCCGGAAGGAGCCGTCTGCCAGTTTCTGTCTCCCCTTGTGGACCATTGGAGGGTTTTTGGAGCCCCAGCCTGAGCTTCAGTGGCAGGGAACACGTTGGGACGGCTTCTCTGCAGGCAGTAGATCAAAGCCAAGTAACAAGATTCCAAGAGCTGCATGTGGAGAGATGCTGGATTAGCAGGATTAAGTGGGAACGCACTACTGCTTGGGGAAGCGCTTCCTCCAGGACCCAATCGGGGAAGCCTGAACTCACTAGGGTTAGCTGAGAGCCACGGGAACTAGGGCCAGGGCCACCTTCTCTGTGCATTTCATCCTGTAACAGCTCGGTTTGGCGTGGAAGAATATAAGTCACGCTTTATCTCAGCTCTCCGGTGCTTATGTTTGGTTTATTTTTTTCTCTCCTTCTGGGGAAAAGAGGATTGTATTTCTTTTCTTTCTTTGTTGTATTTCTGGTCTGTCTCCACTTTTGTTCTTCTCGTTCCAGGGATGGCCGCTAAGCCATCCGAGCCTTCGCAGGGTTCTCAAATTTGGCTGAGACGGATTCGAGCGATGTACAAACACACTCACGCACATAAAAACTGTGAAACGGCACTTCATTTTTTCCATTCCACTGAGTCATAATTGCCTGAGGAATATAGTAACAAGTCTACGAGGGCGTTTAGAAATGATAATGGATAGATAATGGTGATGTTTCTGAGAGGCAACAAACGGTTTGAGAGAAAAAGCTAGAAGCATTATCTGGACACATTTAAGTGTTGTGTTTCACAAAGATTCACTGGGATCTATTTGGAGTGGAGGTTCACTCCTAGTTCCGCCGCAATGAGAGTTGGCATTTCATTTGCTACAAAAGCGAACAGAGCACCTACATAAACTGCTGCTGTTGCTCTATAAAGTGTTATTGATTGTTTTTGAATTGAAACCTTCTATCCTCTCACTCAGGAAAAAGAATATGGCAACACTTTACAGAAAGGATTGACTCATTATCATTAGTTAATGCATTAGATTTCTTGAACTAAAAAATAAACATGTTAATAAAATATCATTTGGAGTGTAAATGTATTATTGATTGTTAGTTCATGTTTCTTAAATCCAGGGATAAAACACTATTAGTGCCAGAAACTCTTAAACACTGGAACTGTATGACAGCTTTACAAATATAACAGTTGCAATCACTATGTGTGTCATATCAGACAACCATTAGTTCTTTATATATTTCCCTATGGGCATTTCTCACGATGCAACAGTCAAAACGTATAAGAAATGTGGTCCCTCAAAGCTGCCTCAGGTCAGGGCTCGAGCAGGCTGCATATAAGTAGATTTGTTCTGCCCATTAATCTTGACAACATGCCTTTATAGGTCCACGGTACCCTGCTGGGTTGAGCTGTGTTTTGTTTTGCTCACTGTTAGCGATATTAGTGTGACATTGAGTCCCATTCCACCTTCTCCAGCTTATGAATTAAGGAGAAAACTCCCTTTAGAGGGTTCCACCATCACTCACAGAGACAGTGGTACACGGCTGTTAATACTCTACTCACTGTGGTTCAACCCTAGCACTGCGACCTGGCTAGTCCTATGGGACTGCATATGTGATTAATGTAGCATTCTAGGCTGGGAGTTTTCATTTTCCCCCTATCAAGGGAACCAGTCTCTGGGGGTCTAGCTGGTGCTGGTGAAACTGTGTTCTCTACTGTTATTCTCAGGTGTCCCAATATGCAAGACACCCAGAAGGAGAAACAGCACCACCAGTGTATTTCCCCTGTGTGGTTGCCATAGAAAGTTGGTACCAGTGTCTCCGATTCAACTAGTAATCTACAGTATAAGCTACCAATAAAAAGTAGATGATGATGATGATGATATTATTGGTTTAATTTTTATAAATTTCTTGCAAATTGATTATATTTATCAGGCACAAATTTTCAATTAGGGTGACAGAATTAAATTTTAACAGATCAACTTACTCTAAATACCACTATAAACTCGTTTCATTTAAACAGTTCAGTGATTCAGTTGATTCAGTGATTCAAAGAATCAGTTCAGTCCTAGTTCTTTGAATCGTTGACTTGAGAATCACCCTGCTTCCCAATGTCCATACTATCCATCCTAAATAGTATGTGAGATTAAAATAAGTGTGTCCCAAATTAGTATGCTGAAAAGAGTATGCCAAAAGTCCCCGGATGGTCTACTATTTCCGGTAGATTTTCGAAGTGTGGATCCGTGCACACTATAAAGGCTAATATTGCCCACAACCCATTGCGCGTTGGACGAGGATTCAGTTCAGAACAAAAAAAAACAAAAAAAAAAACATGGCGGATATGCGCGATCGACGCTGAGAGGTTTGAGTGACTAATAAGCGGTTCAAATTGATAGAAAATATTTATTTATTGTTATCTGTGTTATTTTTCTGTAAATACCAATGTGGACTTTTATAAAGACCCAATTGGCCATTAACATTTAAATGCATAATTATGGTTCCCTTTCAGTCGGTCACGTTCGACGTACGTCAGTAGTGACCGACGAATTGGGATATCGCTTAGAGAGCCCTATCATCTTCGTGTAAACTAAAACAAGCCAATGGAATTGGCGTGCGATATTTGCATATTGCGCACCGCCCCCGTCAGGTGTATATAAATAGGAAGCAGATGCAATCGCACTCTGTCTTTCGCTTCGGAGCCATTCACTGGTGTCCTGTTTTAGAAGACTCCTTTCTTCGTTTGTTTTATTCTAAAACATTGCCTCAGAAGTGCTGGTGAAAGGGCACGTTCAGCGAGCTCGCGAGTCTCTGAGGAGCTGAGCTATAAGCTCGAAAACTGCTGTTTTCACAGCAACACAAAGAGTGTGTGCGTGTGTAGCGATTTGGGCCGGTTCCTCGGTGTACCTGACACATCGCGTCGCTCCCTGGGTGCTTCAGCACGAGTGAGCTGACTTCCCCTTCTAAAAGAGCTTTACAGACGAACCCTGACAGTATGTCATTTCGTCTGTGCGTTAATGGGTGCGGTCGTTCCCTGGTCCCTGCTGATGGACACAATCGTTGCATCTCGTGTTTGGGCATTCTGCACGCTGAAGCAGCTTTTGTGGATGGTTCATGTTCCCATTGCGGGAACATGACTATCGCGATGCTGAGGTCGAGACTCTCCTTCCTGAAGTCTCAGGAAGCGGGGGTCCCCTCTCCCATGCCGCGTACGACCGTTTTTTCCGGCCCCGGGAACCGGAATGACGGTACGGCGCTGTATAGGAAGGGTGACCTGAGGATTACGGTCAGGGCTTCCCCGCCGAACAGAAACGCTCCTCGGGCCCCTGCCGCCTCATCAGCACCGCAACCCATCGTGCCACCGTTGGTTTCCGCTGGGCCCTCTACGGACTGTCCAGCCGTTACCTTTGGTGTGCCGGCGGCGGATCGGATGTCGATCGCTGCATCGGAAGGTGAGCCTGAGTCCTCGGGGGAGGATTCGGACGCGCTGCCGCCCGGGACGGTAGCGTTGCCCGAGTCGGATCCTGAGCTCACGGCTGTGCTCTCCCGGGCCGCCTTGTGCGTCGGGCTTGAGTGGAACCCTCCACCCTGTCCCGGCCCATCTCGGTTGGACGATTGGTACTTGGGGGGGGGGTCGCGCTGGTCAAATCCAGCGTCCCGCCCCAATGCCTTTCTTCCCGGAAGTACACGATGAGGTGACCAGGTCTTGGCAAGCTCCGCATGGGGCTCGTACAGGGCCTGGTCCCTCGTCCGCCTTCACCTCCCTGGACGGCGGGCTAGCCAGGGGGTACGCGAGGATCCCGCCAGTCGAGCGGTCTGTTGCGACGCACTTATGTCCAACGGCCGCTGGCTGGCGCGGTGAGCCGCGTCTCCCGTCCCAGGCCTGTGAATTCTCAGCCGGTCTGACTGAGAAAGCTTACAGTGCCTGTGGGCAGGCTGCCTCTGCCCTGCACGCGATGGTCCTTTTGCTGGTCTATCAGGCAAAAGCACTGTCGCAGATGCCCCAGGAAGGTCCTGACCAACAGCTGCTTGGGGAGCTGCGCGCTGCCACTGACCTTGCCCTCCGGGCAACGAAGGTGACAGCGCGTTCTGTTGGCCAGGCGATGTTTACTCTGGTAGCCCAGCAACGCCACCTCTGGCTGACCTTGGCAGACATGAGGGAGATCGACAAACATCGGTTCCTGGATTCCCCCGTGTCTCCGGTCGGCCTTTTCGGTGACGCGGTGGAGAGCTGTGCCCAACAGTTCTCCGCTGCACAGAAGCAGGCTGAGGCTATCAGACATGTCATGCCACGGCGGTCCGCTGCTGCCTCCACCCAGCCGCCCGTGGCTCAGCCTCAGCCCGCTCGTCGCCGAGGGCGCCCGCCTGCGTTTTCCTCCGCCCCTGCTAAGTTGGCAAAGCAGCAGCCTACACCAGCCAAACAGCAGGGTGCCGGTCGCAGACGTGGTGCCCAGCCCATCTCTGCCAGCCAGGTGGCAAGCGGTCGGGGAAAACTCGGCCCTGAGACGGGCGACCTGGAGCGGAAGGTTCCTGCCCTTTGGGAGAGTATTCCATCTGCTCTCCCACCCCCGGAGGAGGGCCGGGGGGATTTTGTGGCGGCTGTCCATCTACCGCCGCTGGCTCTCCGGAGTCCAGCGGTACCCACTTTGCCACAAAAAGAGCAGTTTCCTCAAACTCCAGGTCACAAGAGGGCGCGTTCGCCAGTGTGCCAGGCCCCGCCTCGCCACTCGCAACCCCCTCCCATTCCGCCAGTAGGCGGCAGTGTGATGGCGCAGACCGCGTCCCGTGCGCCGTCTCCCATTCGCACTGCTGCCTCGCAGAGTCCGACCTCACTCCGGGCCGCTCCCATGCCGTCCGAGTCGGGTCCCTCTCTGCCTTGCTGCCCCACCCCCGGTGCGTCTGTGGTGCCTTTGGTCCCGCTGGCTCGGAGTCTGGAGGCGTGGATCACGCTTCCCAGCCCGTCCCGCTGGCTCATTCGCACTGTCAGACTCGGCTATGCGATTCAGTTCGCCCGGCGTCCCCCGGTTTTCAGGGGTGTCCACTTCACTCAGGTGTCGTTGGACAGTGCACCTGTTCTCCGGGCGGAGATTGCTGTCCTGCTGGCGAAGGATGCAATCGAGCCGGTCCCTCCAGCCGATATGAAGTCGGGGTTCTACAGCCCCTACTTCATTGTACCGAAAAAGGGCGGTGGGCTACGGCCAATCCTGGATCTGCGCGTCCTGAACCGGTACCTTCACAAGATGCCGTTCAAGATGCTCACGCAGAAGCGCATTTTCGAATGCGTCCGTCCCCGGGATTGGTTTGCAGCAATAGACCTGAAGGACGTGTACTTTCATGTCTCGATTCTGCCTCGACACAGACCCTTCCTCCGGTTTGCGTTCGAGGGTTGGGCATATCAGTACAAAGTCCTACCCTTCGGGCTGGCCCTGTCACCCCGCGTCTTTACGAAGGTTGCGGAGGCGGCCATTGTTCCCCTCAAGGAACAGGGCGTTCGTATTCTCAACTATCTCGACGACTGGCTGATCCTGGCCAGCTCGCGAGAGCAGTTGTGCGAACACAGGGACATGGTTTTAGCTCACCTCAGCCGGTTGGGTCTTCGGGTCAACTGGGATAAGAGCAAACTCGCCCCCGGGCAGAGGATCTCTTATCTCGGTCTCGAGCTAGACTCGGTTGCACGGACTGCGCGTCTCACCGAGGCGCGCGTCCAGTCGGTGTTGAACTGCCTGAGTTCGCTCAAGCGCAGGACAGCGGCTCCACTGAAAGATTTTCAGAGGCTCCTGGGAAATATGGCATCTGCAGCCGCGGTCACGCCGCTCGGATTGCTTCATATGAGACCGCTTCAACACTGGCTCCGCGGCCGGGTCCCGAGATGGGCGTGGCAGTGCGGCACGCTCCGTGTCCCCGTGACACCGAGCTGCCGTCGCACCCTTGTCCGGTGGTCGGACCCTTCGTTCCTGCGGGCCGGAGTACCCCTCGAACAAGTGTCCAGGCATGCTGTGGTCTCCACAGATGCCTCTGCCACGGGATGGGGGGCCACGTACAACGGGCATGCAGTGGCAGGTCTTTGGACGGGGCCTCAGCTGCATTGGCATATCAATTGCCTCGAGTTGCTAGCGGTACGTCTTGCGTTGGCCCGCTTCAAGAAGCTGTTGTCAGGCAAGCACGTTCTAGTCCGCTCAGACAGCACTGCGGCCGTTGCGTACATCAACCGTCAGGGTGGTCTACGCTCCCGTCGCATGTCGCAACTCGCCCGCCATCTCTTGTTGTGGAGTCAGAAGTATCTGAGGTCCCTTCGGGCCACTCATGTCCCAGGTGTGCTCAACCGTGCAGCCGACGAGCTGTCACGGCAGCCTCCACTTGCGGGCGAGTGGCGGCTCCACCCCCAGGCGGTTCAGCTGATTTGGCAGCATTTCGGCGAGGCTCAGGTAGACCTGTTTGCCTCCCCAGAAACTGCCCACTGCCAGTGGTTTTATTCCCTGACGGGCGGCACGCTCGGCACAGATGCCCTGGCACACAACTGGCCCCCGGGTCTGCGCAAATATGCGTTTCCCCCAGTGAGCCTTCTCGCACAACTCCTGTGCAAGGTCAGGGAGGACGGGGAGCAAGTTCTGTTAGTGGCTCCGTACTGGCCCACTCGGACCTGGTTCTCAGACCTCATCCTCCTCGCGACAGCCCCTCCCTGGCCGATTCCTCTGAGGAAGGACCTCCTGACTCAGAGACGGGGCACCCTGTGGCACCCGCGTCCCGATCTATGGAACCTCCACGTGTGGTCCCTGGACGGGATGCGGAGGTTCTGAGTGATCTCCCGCAAGCGGTTGTAGACACCTTCACTTCCGCTAGAGCTCCTTCCACTAGGAATCTTCCACTAGGAATCTTCCCCCCATCTGAAGTGGAACCTGTTCGTCGAATGGTGCGCCTCTCGCCGAGAGGACCCCCGATCATGTAGTCGGATCCGTGCTTTCCTTTCTGCAAGATGGGTTGGAGCGAAGGCTGTCTCCCTCCACCCTCAAGGTGTATGTTGCCGCTATTGCCGCACATCACCATGCAGTTGTGGGTAAGTCCCTGGGGAAACACGATCTGATAATGCATGCATTTTTCGGTCGACGAAACGTGCCTAGAATTCGGGCCCGGTGTTTCTCACGTCATCCTGAGACCCCGGCCTGGATACGTGCCCAAGGTTCCTACCACTCCCTTCAGAGATCAGGTAGTGAACCTGCAAGCGCTGCCCTCGGAGGAGGCAGACCCAGCCCTAGCTTTGCTCTGTCCCGTCCGCGCTCTGCGCGTTTACGTGGACAGAACGCGAAGCTTCAGGACCTCAGATCAGCTCTTCATCTGTTACGGAGGCCAGCAGAAGGGAAAGGCTGTCTCCAAGCAGAGGGTGGCCCACTGGATAGTGGATGCCATCGCCTTGGCGTACGAATCCCAGGGCGTGCCTTGCCCGCTCGGGTTGAGAGCCCACTCCACCAGAGGGGTGTCCTCTTCCTGGGCGCTGGCTCATGGCGCCTCGCTGACAGATATCTGTAGAGCTGCGGGCTGGGCGACACCTAACACGTTCGCTAGGTTTTATAGCCTACGTGTAGAGCCGGTATCCTCACGTGTACTCGCATCCACTAGTCGGTAGACGTGTTGTACCCACTCTAAGTGTCGGCTTGCAATGCCATTCCCGCCACTGGCCGGATACGTGCATACTTTCACTCCAGTCGTGTTCCCCGCTTGGCGAACCCTGTCGAGTTCCTCCGCCTCCCCCTTCGGCTCGGACGTTGCGGAGTGTCTGATGCCAGGCCTACATCCGTCGCTGACGCTGTCTGTTGGCTGGGGCCCATATGTCGTGACCCCTCTACGTGAGCGGTCCCATATGTGTATTTTCCACGGTTTAAAACTCCCTACGGGCCGAGTCCGTGTCTTTCCCTTAGCAGAGCCAGCTCTGCTGTCACCTGTCAGATGAGTCTCCCCCTAACCAGGTGGAGCCATCCCAGGGACTCCATATGCGTACTGCCCCCCCGGGCCAGTCCATGTGTGTATTCCCACGTAAACTCCTCCCCCATTGGGTAGGTAGTGGTCTCCGCAGCGTCCCTTACGGGTTCGCTTCCCCAGTGTGTCTAGTTTACTTAGTGGGTAGTGGTTAGACAGCAGTAGACTCTCTCGGTGTAAGCTCGCCCCCTTCACCGCCAGCCGGTGCTATGGGCGGCTGAGCTTGCGCTGGGCACTGGAAGGGGTTTCGTAACTGTGGCGCTTTAGTTGGGATCCCAATTCGTTGGTCACTACTGACGTACGTCGAACGTGACCGACTGAAAGGGAACGTCTCGGTTACGTATGTAACCCTCGTTCCCTGAAGGAGGGAGAGGAGACGTACGTCCTGTCGCCACAGTTTCTGTACCCTCGCTGTAGCGCGGACACCAGTTGTCTCCTCAGCGAAAAACAGAGTGCGATTGCATCTGCTTCCTATTTATATACACCTGACGGGGGCGGTGCGCATTATGCAAATATCGCACACCAATTCCATTGGCTTGTTTTAGTTTACACGAAGATGATAGGGCTCTCTAAGCGATATCCCAATTCGTCAGTCACTACTGACGTACGTCTCCGTTCCCTCCTTCAGGGAACGAGGGTTACATACGTAACCGAGACGATTAATATGAGGAGAGTTCTCCACATGAAAGACCCACGATTGCAGATCA
This sequence comes from Chanodichthys erythropterus, assembly GCF_024489055.1. NCBI lineage: Eukaryota > Metazoa > Chordata > Actinopteri > Cypriniformes > Xenocyprididae > Chanodichthys > Chanodichthys erythropterus. Next base: position 5,656,435 of record NC_090235.1, on the reverse strand, counting down.
ATGTGGTACTGCATTTTTGTCCGATATGGTAGGAAATTAGCTAAATGAAATGTGGAGGATGTAAGATGATTGACAGGTCAGTTTACGGTGACAGGATGCGACAGAGAACAAAGACGCGATTGTATGACGTGATAGTATGTCCCAAAGCTTGTCTACTATTTTGCTACACACTCAAAAGTAAGTACTTTTTGTTCACAGAAAGAGTACATACTTTTAGGGCGTAGTACAAGTAGGCGAATTGGGACGCAGCACAAGTCACACTGAGTTTAATTTGTTAATGAATCATGCACAGCTGTGTTTCACAAAAGCATTGAATGAAACCATTAGCACCAATGGTCTTTACAATCGATTTAGGGTCACAATTTAGGGAATGCTTTTGGGTAACGCAGCCCAGACCTGTTTTGTGAACAGGTTCAACTGAATCTAAAAAGATTTAACCCAAGGAACAATTTGTTCACAAAGTGGGCATCGCTAATACTGATAAATAGGCTCATTTAAGTAAATATTATTTTGTAAAATGATTGTGTAATACTATTTAGTTTATAAAAAGAAAATACAACAGGGATGGCTTAGCCAACATGCTAAGTAAGTGGCTGCTTACGGCCCCAGGGAATCAGGGGGCCCCAACAAATACCCAGAAAGTATAAATCATATATAAAGTATTAATTTTCTATCATATTTTGTATGGTCAGGATATCACCGTTAAAGATTTAATGTTATTATAGAATCTGCACGAATGCAGGGCTCCCCCATCATGGATTATTGGACCATTCCATTAGTACACTGTAAAAAAGAAAAAGTTAGTTCAACTCAAATTTTCAAGGCAACCGACTGCACAGAATTTTTGAGTTGAAGATATCAACTTAATTTTTTACGTTTTGAAGAACTACAATTATTAAGTTGCGTCAGCTAAGTTTTTCAAGTTCTGACAACTACGTTTTTTAAATTCAAGTTACTGGAACTTTCAAGTCTGTAAAAGCATACTATTTTGAGTTCAGATTACCGTAATAATTTACTATTTTGAGTTTAAATTACCCCCCCCCCCCCCCACATTAAATCATCCACTGACAGTAAACTAGTTAATTTATGCATGTTTATTTGAACGACTTTGGCACAAACAGCTTTACAATTCCACAATGTAAACAAGTAATCTTATACCCAAAGCAAAAACATCAGGTTTCAGTACTATAATATGGGCAGTTTTATTTTTTACTTTCCGACTCTTGATGAGACCTTACAAATAATGCAATATTGACAAAGATTACCGATAAACAGTTAAGAACAGAAATGTGTAAATCCCCAGCTGAAAAAGCCAAATTATCTGAACTTTCTGAACTTTGAAATTAGAATGTTTCTCTTCGACAAAGATGTCAGGGAAAGTTACCGCTGGCATCGTCACAAGATGGCGGACGCAAACTTTCGCAGGGAGCTCCTGGGAAAATCCTTGGAAACCCCGTCACAGCCAGTTGCCATGACAAATTTCAAATGAGCATGCGCAGATAAGTTGAACTCACTCTAACTGGGTGTTAACTACAAAACTCAATTTATAAAATAAGATTAACTTTTCCTCAGAAACGTCTGAAAGTGAGTTCAAGTGGCTTACAACAAATAGTTCAAGTTCCAACTAGCAATTTTATTGTCAGTGAATGCAAAAATCTTAGTAAGGTGAACAATTTTGAGTTGTCGTTTTTACAGTGTACGGCACATGCAAGAGCAACTTGACACTGGTCAGTGTTCAAGAAAGTTACAGCAGAGTAAGTAAGTAAACAGTGTGGCCATCAAATTTTTTGATTTATGTTCCCAATTTTAAGTAAGCAGAACTATCAAGTTTTGAGTTTGTAGTACTCATGAAGGTTAATTGCTTCTAACTACATTATATTGCCAAAAGTTTTGGAAACCCATCCAAATCATTGAATTCAGGTGTTCCAATCACTTTCATGGCCACAGGTGTATAAAATCAAGCACCTAGGAATGCAGACTGCTTCTACAAACATTTGTGAAAGAACAGGTCGCTCTCAGGAGCTCTCAAGGTTGCCACCTGTGCCATAAGTCCATTCGTGAAACTACTAAATATTCCACAGTCAACTGTTAGTGGTATCATAACAAAGTGGAAGCAATTGGTAATGACATCAACTCAGCCACGAAGTGGTAGGCCATGTAAAATCACAGAGAGGGGTCAGCGCATGCTGAGGCACACAGTACGCAGAAGTTGCCAACTTTCTGCAGTCAATAGCTACAGACCTCCAAACTTCGTGTGGCCTTCAGATTAGCTCAAGAACAGTGTGTAGAGAGCTTCGTGGAATGGGTTCCCATGGCCAAGCAGCTGCATCCAAGCCTTACATCACCAAGTTCAATGCAAAGCATCAGATGCAGTGTTTTAAAGCAAGCCGCCACTGGACTCTAGAGCAGTGGAGACGTGTTCTCTGGAGTGATGAATCACGCTTCTCTGACTGGCAATCCAACGGATGAGTCTGGGTTTGGCGGTTGCCAGGAGAACAGTACTTGCCTGACTACATTGTGCCAAGTGTAAAGTTTGGTGGAGGGGGGGATTATGGTGTGGGGTTGTTTTTTGGGGCTTGGCCCCTTAGTTCCAGTGAAAGAAACTCTTAATGATTCAACATACCAAGACAATTTGGACAATTTCATGCTCCGAACTTTGTGGGAACAGTTTGGGAATGGCCCCTTCCTGTTCCAACATGACCGCGCACCAGTGCACAAAGCAAGGTCCATAAAGACATGGATGAGCGAGTTTGGTGTGGAGGAACTTGTCTGGCCTGCACAGAGTCCTGACCTCAACCCGATAGAACACCTTTGGGATGAATTAGAGTGGAGACTGTGAGCCAGGCCTTCTCGTCCAATGTCAGTGCCTGACCTCACAAATATGTTTCTAGATGAATGGTCAAAAATTCCCATAAACACACTCCTAAACCTTGTGGAAAGCCTTCCCGGAAGAGTTGAGGCTGTTATAGCTGCAAAGGGTGGGCCAACTCCATATTAAACCCTACAGATTAAGAATGGGATGTCATTAAAGTTCATGTGCACATAAAGGCAGGCGTCCCAAAACTTTTGGCAATATAATGTAGAAGTACTGAGTTAGCTATTTTGAGTTCAAATGTTATTTACTTCACTGTAAACCCTAATCAGAATTAAAAAAAAGAAAAAGAAAAAAGGTGGAGCTAAAGAGCTCTTTTGCCGTGTTTTATTTGTTTCTTAATGGTGGAATTTTCTGCACAGCATAATGGGTAACAGTTTTTCACCACAAATCTGTCTGTTAAAGAGTTATTTTAAAATAAGCTGAAATAATGCAGGCTGACGGCTTCAACAGCAGCAAATAGCATTGAGTAGCGACCTTGTAAATCATAGTAGGGCTGTCTTTAAAGGTTTATAAGCTTTTATTAAAGATCAGTTTCACTATGGAGAAAATTAGTGGAGTTTTTACTTCCAGAACTGAACTGTTGCACTCTATAGGGGCAGCGCATGTTTGGTTTCTTTGCTCTGCAACTACCATTGTTAAGACAAAATGTCTTGGTAACACTTTACAATAAGGCAAAGGTGTCCAGACTCAGTCCTGGTGGGCCACTGTCCTGCAGAGTTTAGCTCCAACCAGCTCCAAAATACCTGGTCTTAAGTTTCTAGTATGCCTAGTAAGACCTTGATTAGCTGGTTCAGGTGTGTTTAATTGGGGTTGGAGCTAAACTCTGCAGGACAGTAGGCCTCCAGGACCAAGTTTGGACACCCCTGCAATACAACTAATACTAATGTAAATTTATACAACTCTGAATGTTAAAAGGTCTTAGTATGTCAAGTCAGTTTAACTTGTTTAGTGCTTTCACAATGCACCTATACACATAATTTCAAAGCAGCTTTAGTTCGTTTTCCAATGATATAAACAATCACACAGCTAAGATTTGCTATATATTTATTGTTTTACATGAGTGTAGCTACTGTATGTGTGCTGGTAAAGTTGGATGTACTATATCTATTACATTAACTAATGTTAATGAATAGAACCTTATTGTAAAGTGCTATGTCTTATATTTTTATAAAGTAAAGTATTTACACTGCTTAACAAAGCCAAACCCACAAAACAAGAAATATGCAGGAATAAAGCAAAGTGTGTGCGTGATGGTGCACAAAAGTATGGAACAAAAATCACTTTGGTACTGACAAGGTCAATTCCAATACAATTTCAAAATTTGGGGCGACAATTGGCTTTGAAATTGAAGCAAAAGACAGTCCAATTTACGGACCATTTCAATTCCATCCCCGTCTCCAGCTGGAAGGCTATTCTGAAACCAGAACTGCCACAGAATGCAACTTGCTTGCAAGACTTGGGTATGTTTATCACGTAAGGGATCTACCGCACACACACAAACACTAACCCACTGCAGTGGTTTCTGAGCAGAGCAGGCCCTATTATCAGCGCTCTGAAGCTGGGTCATAAGTGGTGGTGATTGTTCACACTGAGGGAGAGAGGGCACAGGAAATGTGTCATTTACTTCACTTTCAGCAACATGATCGCAGCAAAACTTAAATGACAGGGATGGCAATCATATGTAATTGTAACCCCTCTGTTTCTGATTCCTTTAATCCCTTAAAGGTCCCATTAATGACTATTGGTACTTTTGAGGAAGCATCAAAATAAATGATCTATTTAAAGTATTTACCAAAAGCACCATCTATTACAACAAATCTGTTCCTAATGTGTATTTTTCACTACATGTTTCAAACTAGACATGAATTGCACTAATTTAAGTGTCACGACCAAGTACAACAAAACACAGTAATGGATTTCGGTTTGGGTCCGAAATTATGAACAAACATAATGACATTGCTTCAGTAAGTTCACTGATTATCCAGCTGAGCGAGCTGATTCAGATTGATGAGTTTGTCTACAACTCATTGAGTCATTTTGACTGGTTTATGAAAAAAATGGTGTAGAAACTATTTAAATGTGATATTTTTAAGTAAAAAGACATTGTATTTTCTTGTAAAATATACTCTAATAATCTTTGTTTTATTTACAACTGTTCAGTTGTTCATGAATCGGACTATACTCTAAAAAAAAGTAATAAAAGGGATAGATCACCCAATAAAAAACAAAAATTAAGATCTTTTTGATGAAATCAACTACTTTGATGCTTCAAAAACTTCATAAAGTGATCTTAAATGTGATCCATATGTATTGAGCGGTTTTGTCCAAATTTTCTGAAGAGACACGATTGCTTTATATGATGAACAGACTGAATTTAGGCTTTTATTCAAATATAAACATTCATCAACTCATACATCAGTTGTGGTAAACAGAAGCTCAAGCATGTTAACTTGTCACAACCAATGAGGTTCATTCTCGTTTTAGCTTTCATTTTGCACGTCAATCAGGTTCATTTGAGCTTCTATGTTCACTGATCAATGTTTATAGACTATTAATTCTAGAATCTTACATTAAAAACATACATTTTAACAATAGACGTAAAATTTTGATGTTAAATCCACTATTGTTTTATATAGAATTGTTCTATACAGTTTTTAATGCAATAACATTACAAGTAATTGTAATTAAAGCTGCAGTCCATAAGATTTGACTCTTTGTCACCATCTCTGTTTGAAACCTGCAATTGCAGTTATTTGCAGAATTATCATCTTTACGTGGGTTGTGCATCAGCATGGTTCCTCAGTGCGGATGAATCTAATGTTTGCTGTCAGTCACCACATCGCTGTGGATACTATACTTCGAAATCACAGATTCTACGTCTTGGAAGTATGACCAATTAATAAGAATTTTCATGGGAAAATCATTTGAACACGTAACAAATCTGCCACTTTTGTTCTGACCAACTGAGAAGAAAAAGCATTACAATAAATCACGCTGCCAATGGTGATTAAATCTAACGATTGCTTAGCTCGGACCACGTCAAACCGTGCAAATTATTATTATTGTTATACACGACAACTGTATTTTAGCGGTCTTAAAATGCAAGCTTTTGAAATCTGGTTTCATATTTTTGAACACAACACTGTTATTGTCTCCATGTAAAAAAAAAAAAAAATCTAATTTGTGAAAACTGGTTCTGATTTTGCCGAGTTAGGCGCGTTTCTGGGCAGTGGTAAAGTATCTGCGTAAATAAAATTAGTTATTCTACTTAAAGGGATAGTACACACAAAAATGAAAATTCTGTACTCAGTTACTCCCTTACTCAGTTACTTTGTTCTTAAATGGTTAATGTTAACAACATCAGCATTGCGTGACTATGTGTATTTAGTGTGTATTAGCGTTACCTGTAGATTTCAATTACTGTAGCCACTCCGCAGTCCGGCATCTTTTGCTTTTGACTATGGGTGAATCTCCAATCGTCACTGATGATTGCCATTTGGACCTTTCTGGATTACAATCCACCATCAAAATGATAATTTAACTATTCCATCTGCTGTGAGAAAAGGATAAAAAGAATGAAAATGATCCACCACCTGCAGCATTTTCACATAGCCTACTAGCTGGGACTCCTTCTTTATGTAAACAGATGTGACGTAATGACGCAAAGACGAACGACTGCATGCTTGAATTTCCAGTGGAAACCTACCAGTACCACCCGAATTATAAAACATTATTACAAGCTGACTGTTGTGAATCGGGCTAAGGTGAGGAGATAGTTTTGAACACTGGCTAGTTATGTACTTGCTCAAAAATTTATTTTGGATCATTTTTACCAAAAAAAGTTACAGACTGCAGGTTTAATTAACAGAAAAATTAAAGGTGCCCTAGATTCAAAATTTTTATTTACCTCAGCATAGTTAAATAACAAGAGTTCAGTACATGGAAATGACATACAGTGAGTCTCAAACTCCATTGTTTCCTCCTTATATAAATCTCATTTGTTTAAAAGACCTCCGAAGAACAGGCAAATCTCAACATAACACCGACTGTTACGTAACAGTCGGGGTGTACGCCCCCAATATTTGCATTGCCCATGTTCCCAACATTATGAAAGGCATTAGACAAGGGCAGAACGTCTGGATCTGTGCAGAGCTGAATCATCAGACTAGGTAAGCAAGCAAGGACAATAGCGAAAAATGGCAGATGGAGCAATAATAACTGACATGATTCATGATATCATGATATTTTTAGTGATATTTGTAAACTGTCTTTCTAAATGTTTCGTTAGCATGTTGCTAATGTACTGTTAAATGTGGTTAAAGTTACCATTGTTTCTTACTGTATTCACGGAGACAAGAGCCGTCGCTATTTTCATTTTTAAACACTTGCAGTCTGTATAATGCATAAACACATCTTCATTCTTTATAAATCTCTCCAACAGTGTAGCATTAGCCGTTAGCCACGGATCACAGCCTCAAATTAATTCAGAATCAATGTAAACATCAAAATAAACACTGTACTTACTCGATTAGACATGCTGCATGACGTACACTTTGTAAAGATCCATTTTGAGGGTTATATTAGCTGTTTGAACTTTTTTTTTTTTATGTTGTTTAAGGCAAGCGCGAGCTCTTGGGGCGTGGAGCACCAGATTTAAAGGGCCACACACCCTGAATTGGCTCATTTCTAATGATGCCCCAAAATAGGCAGTTAAAATAAATTATTTAAAAAAAATCTATGGGGTATTTTGAGCTGAAACTTTCAGACACATTCAGGGGACACCTTAGAATTATATTACATCTTTTTAAAAAAAAAGTTCTAGGGCACCTTTAAGAGTAATGCTTACTTTACTTTTTTCAAGGGAAAAGTAATTCAATTACTGTAATTACTTTAAAGAGACAAGCAAGAAGTGACTTGAAATTTTTGAGAGAGCAAAAACATACAAAAGAACGGTACATTTTACTTGTTTTTTTCAGTGTAGAAAGATATGATAATCAAATCATGTTTAATTCAGACAGCAAGATCATAAATGATTTGGGCCTGTAGATTTATTTTTACAGAACTGAATGTCAGATTTTTTTTAATGAATAAAAACTGGTTCTCGGTTCCCAACTCTACCAAACAAGCAGATTTGTATTGAGATAAACCACACAATGAATTTCCCTGGATGAGGGCAATAGAGAAACTATTTTCCAAACTGTTGTTTTACAGTCCCTTGAAAGCTCTTCTTCCTTCCACTTGTCAAATTTGGCAAATTTGATTGGTCTAACCTTTAAAGAGTGATTTAAAATCAGATAAGAGCTTTCCACCGCTCCACGCTGCCAGATCTTGAGGACCATTGCAATTTGTTTGATACAGTTATCTTGTCTTCCTCGTTTTTTCCTCCCTCAAATCTCATCTGTTTGTGCCCTATTACTAACCTTCATTTGGTATTCTACACTCCACCCCTTTTCCATTAATGCAACCCCTTCTCTCTATTCCTCGTTTTCATATTACCGTCTCTCTAGCCTTGTTTTATCCCTTTATTCCTGGCTCTCTTCCCCCTCTCTCTCCGTAATAACAGGCCTATGGTAAATGCTGCTCCCTCATGCCCTCCCTTGCTCTCTCCCTCTCCCACCAGCCAAATTACCAGTTGGTTACTATAGAGACGTGTTTATAAATGCGCTTTCCTCTTTTTATGATTCCCAATCTCCCCTTTTTCTCTCTCCACCTCCCCTCCTGCTTTTCTCTGCCAGCATTTCCTGCCCTGCAAGGCGCCTATTCTTTCTCTTTTTCCCCTTTGCTTTCTTTTTCTGCTTTCCATTTTTGGGTCTTATTATCCTCTTTTCTACATCTCCATACTATTTTTTGCCCTCTTGGTTCATTTTATCATTATTCGGACCGTGTTTTTCATAAGTTGTCATCATCACTCGAATCTCCCCCATAGTTCCCGGCGAGACCGATCGGCTTCTATGACACATTTTGATTTGTTGTGCAGCTCTCGCAGTCTTTCACTGCAGAGAAGCCCTCGGTCCCACCTCAATTAAACAGCTGCGTCAAATGACTAATAATCTGAGATGTTTACCGCTCAAGCTGTCTCTCTGTACTGACACAGGTCTCTTGAAAAAAAAAAAAAAAAACTGCATTTGTTAAAGATGTTAGAGGGAGATTACAAATTGATCTGTATATCACTTATCAAATTAAGTTTAGGGGACCTTTTCACTAATCAAGTTAGGAAGAAGGATATAAAAATGATAAAAATAAAATCACTGCATCCATCAGTTAAACAAATTTGATATACAATACCCATTTGGAATGCAACTTAATATGTTTAGAGCAAAAGGTCAAAACAATTTAAAATAGCAAAACATATTAGTGTCATGGGAGGGTAAACAATTGCATATTCAGACAAATAGGCCTATACAGTCTTCTGTCATCATTTAGGAGACCATTACACAGCACCATTTTCAAATAAAAATAGAAAACGTTTGTGTTTGGCCATTAATTTACTGTACACGACAACTGTATTTTGGAGGTCTGAAAATGCAAGCTTTTGAAATCGGGTTTCAAAGTGCAAGTTTTTGAAAACAATACTGTTATTGTGTCCATGTTAAAAAAAAAAAAAAAAAAAAAAAAATGCACATTTGTGAAAACTGGTCCTGATTTTGCCAAATTAAGTATTTGAGTCAATGAAATTAGTTACTCTACTTAAAGGGACAGTTCACACAAAAATGAAATTCTGTCATCAGTTACTTCCCCTCAAGCTGTTTGTAACCAAGCAGATCTCGTCCCCCATTGACTACTATAGTTTTTTTCCCCCTAGTATTGTAGTCAATGGGGAGCGAGATCTGCTTTGTTTACAAACATTCCTCCAAATATCTTCATTTGAGTACAGCAGAACAAAGAAATTTGCTCAGGTTTGGAACAATTTGAGGGTGATTAAGGGAGATTTTTTTTTTTTATTTTGGGGTGAACTGTCCCTTTAAGTATCTTTTGGGCTATTTTGTAGTTTTACTGAGTATCAAAAATATTGGCAACTTTTACTCTCTACTTGACTACTTTTTTGAATAAGTATATGTACTCTTTACTCCACTACATTTGTGATAAATAATGCAATTACACATTACATTTTGCATGGCACCTAACTTTTTCTGCAGCAGTTTGTTTCTGCTATAAAGAAGTGATATCACCATCTAAGAACATTGAAGGTATTGAAGCGTTTTGACTTTACTTACCCAAATTTACATGAATGTGAGTACATTAGCAGGTAGTTGCGGAATCGCAGGTGTTTGATTCAGGAGATGAGATCATGATTGTATCTGGTGATGAGGCCGAAACCAGCACATCCACTGCAAGTAGATTTTGACTATTTAATTTTACTTAACATTATTTTATTTATCCGCTGTATTGACAACACCTTTATGAAGGATATTGGTTTACTCATGGCCTTTTTGTGCACTTGAGCTTAACTGAGACTTGAGAGTTTGTATGCTGTTGTCAGTTTATTGCAATTCATTTATTAATTGCAATTGATTTACCTTGATTTATTGCAATATTGAGGTGTTCAGATTTATTTTGATGTTAGAAAATAAACATGATTTCTCATCTTACAAATTTCTTATATTCACTGCATGTCTCTTAGGTGTCCAGGACTAGTGCATCTTTGAGCCTACATTCAGTATGAGTTAAATACTTTAAAATCAGATACTCTAAGACTTTTACTCAAGTCGTATTGGAATTGGTGACTTGTAACTTGTAATGGAGTTATTTTCACTGTAAGGTATCTGTACTTTTATTCAAGTATGGTTTTCAGGTACTCTTTACACCTCTGTTCCTTGGTCAACATATTTTGCTGATCCAGGAACAACATTCCTGTCTGAAAATTTAGTCCCAGCCTTATCCCTACCCCTAAACCTACCCCTACCCATAACTTGTGCCTAAAAACACAGGGAAATGATAGGTGAACAACATTGATGTAGAAGCAACAAACCCTGAATGGAAGCCTAAACTTGACATAAACTGTAAACTTGTTCCTTAAATCTGATTGGTTGATTGGAATGTTGTTCCAGGATCAACAAAGATGCTAAACCAGGAACATCAAGTTAAATCAAGTTTTGCTGAAAACTATGATGCCATGTGTATGCGTATTACGTGTTCAGTCTGTCGTGTTTCTTTATAAAGTGTCATCGCCAACTACTGGCCTGGCATGCACAATACAGCATTTTTAGACATTTTTGCAGATCTGTAATTGTGAATTGGGATCGGTTTGACAACATTGTTGTCTGTACATGAAAAAAAAAAAGCAAAGAAAAAACTTTTCCATTTTTAGTACATCATTGGCATGTAAACATACCCTTACTCAACCTTGTGTCCATCCAAACCTGATTGAAAAAGAGATTGTGAGGAATTTGACATATAGACACTTTTGCATAGATTGAAAGAGGACTGAGATTGTCACAAAACACTTCTTCACACAGGATATTAGAACACAGGCAACCACAACTGAGAAAAGAGAGAACATTTTAGGAACTAACATTTAGAGAGAAACAATAATATGCGTTTCAAACAACACATAGGTGAGTAAATGATGGCAGAATTTCATTTTTGGTTAAACTAGCTATTTAAAGAAGCATACTGTATTTAAAGGTCCCATTCTTCGTGATCCCATGTTTCAAACTTTAGTTAGTGTGTAATGTTGTTGTTAGAGTATAAATAAAATCTGTAAAATTTTAAAGCTCAAAGTTCAATGCCAAGCGAGATATTTTATTTAACAGAAGTCGCCTACATCGAACGGCCAGTTTGGACTACATCCCTCTACTTCCTTCTTTAATGACGTCACTAAAACAGTTTTTTGACTAACCTCCGCCCACAGGAATACACAAAAAAGGGGGCGTGGTCTTGTTGCGCTTCCACGGAGAAGAGCAAGAGTTGCGTTTGTAGAGTGTGTTTGTCGCCATGTCGTCGAAACACTGTTATTTTCATCCCGCAGTCCAATCACCTTTGTTTGGCCTTCCCAGGGACGCTGTACTTAGAGATCAATGGTTACAATTTATGTTTAACTCGGTTCCCGAAAATTATAATTGTGGTATCCTTACTGCAATAGTTAATGTTGGACTGCAGTGAACATAATGGCCACAAGAGGGGACTATGTTTATGTATATGGCTGTTTTCCATATGACGTACTCTTCTGAGTGAGTGCTAATGTTGTACATTTTCTGTCGCTGCTTGTGGAGATTAAAGAGTTCAGTCTCTCTGGAATTATTATCTTTTGTGTTCATTCAGCACAACACCACAATAATCCACATGTAAAACTATGTGCAGCACACGTTATGGTAAGAGGCGTGACCTTTCCGGGCAAGGTGCGCTCTCTATGGCTCTGGGTGCGCTAAGCTGCTGTCGAATCACAACACAGGAACCGCTGGCACAATCAGAACTCGTTACGTATTTCTGAAGGAGGGACTTCATAGAACAAGGAAGTCATCAACCCGTTTTTATGACAGTGGAAACAGCGGTATACAGATAAGTAAATTATGTGAAAAATACTGTGTTTTTTTACACGCAAAACATGAACACATGTTATATTGCACAATATAAACACAATCAAAGCTTCAAAAAAACACGAAAAACGGGACCTTTAATAATGAAAAATGCTGTTATGCCTGGATGCAAATGCTGTTAGTGTAACGGAAAGCTTATTTATTTACTCAAGCTTCCAAAAATTACTTAACAAAACTGCTAATAAATACTCTACTATATAATAGTCTTCGAATCTCTGAAGGACATATTAGTCGGTAAGGTTATTAGTTCAAGTGCTGTTAGAAAAGCTATAGCTATACAGTCTATAGCACTGGAGCTGATGAACTAGTTTTGTCTCATTACGCAAGGAAGTTTAATTTGTGCTAATGGCAGTGTAATTTAGTGCCTAGGCACTTTTTGTAAGTGCATTACAATTAGGTCTTATGACTCATGCAAAGAAAGTCAATGATGAATTTGTACAAATCAGACCAGTAATATTCAAGGACAAAGAATGGACCAGGTTAATGACCGCACCAGGCTTAACACCCTCTAAGATTATTATTTTTTACATTTGAAAATCAATTCAGCCAAGCTAATGCACACTGAGCAGGAAGAATTCAGACCAGCAAGGGTTGCATTGCACAAATGACTTGTCATTAAAGACCATTCAGGCTAAAAGACGGATTGATTTAAGCACCATGATGCACTCTATTGCCGAAATGTGTTCTGATGGTTATAATTGGTGTTATTTACTTTGTGCAGCAAGGCACCTAAAATTCAAGTGAAATAGTTTCTGAATGTTATACAATTAGTTACACATTACAAAAGTTACACATTAAAGTTATAACAAAATACCAAACGATTTTAAAACATAAAGTACAGATGTTTCATTTCCATTTGTTTATTGCATTTTTTAATTGTTTATAGTTTGCTGACAAATAAAATAAAAAAGTACCCCTTTCCCTATTAGTAAAACCTCTCATGAACTGTTTCTTTTTAGTGAATCACAAACACTTATGAATCTGTTGGAGCAGTTAATCAGTTAATGTAAAAGTCACTAATTTCATCATATAAGAACAAGGGATGAATCAAATACCATCTGTTCTTTTACTATTATTGTTAAAATGATCCCAGCATTTGGCCACAGAATTGCATTTCTTTTTCCAAAATATTTTTTAACCCAAAAACCAAAACGTATCTTTAATGGAACCATTAAGTTACTAAATCTTTAACAGGAAAAGGAATCGTAATCATTAAACTTCTTTTGATTCTCACCCCAAGTAACAACACTGGTGTCTTTCACTCAAAATGTTTGATGGCCTTGTTGTCGTCTTCAGTCACAGCCTGTCTTGCATCAAATTCACAGCACACTTTTTCATTGTCCCAATCTGCATGCAGCAGAGGGAGAAAAAATGATTTGGACGCAGAGCTAAACACATTCACACACCTTCTGCCATCCTTCTGTTCCTCTCATGGGGTGTCGTTCTCCGTGTCTTGTTACCCGGGTGTGCGGAGCCAGGGACGGGAACATTCATGCGATGTCATAGACACGGGGGAAGGAGATGATGGGACACAGAAGCGTGACATTGAAGATGTAAAGCTAGTTACCTCCTGCTGTGTTAACAGTCAAGTGCCTTGCATAGAGCCAAGGCTTTCTGTAATAGCTTCACCTGAGACCAGAATTCATGAAAGCACATTGCGGATGTACAGAAAAGGCTTCAATACACTACATGGCTTTTGCACAGATATTTTCCCCAATTTACAGTCTGAAGGTCTGAAACTAGTTGCCAAAAGTCAGAGCCAGTCTGCAGATTTTGTATAGTCAGAGTTGACCGGATTCGCAAAAAAATTACATAAGGCTTTTCACACTTGAATTAGTTGACCCTGGGTCATTCTTAAACTCCTGGGTAATCTTTATTCACGTTACTAATCTTTATTCATACTATACCTGGGGTTGACAGTTAATCCTGGGTATTCATAAGATACCGTTTCACAATGCACATTCCTAAACCCCGGGTTAAAGTCCTTATCTGCGTATTTGCAGTGTCGGTGTCACTGACTGGACAAACGCAGCACCTGACCTGTTTATATAAAGGCTCTAGCATTGCATGTCCTCATATTACACATTGCTGACTGAAATATCAAGTTTTATTTGAGTGAACTTTTCAAACTATAAAGGTTCTTCACTCCAATTGTCACATTTTCGATTGCCGTTTGACATTTTTACTATCATACGCAGAAATGACTGATTACATTGCACAGTGTTTCCATGACTGGCCAAAGCCAAGCGGCAACATCCCCCAGTTTCTCTTGAAGCCAATACGGAAGTGACTTAAATTGCAATTCATCGACTGGCCACTAGGGAGAGGCTCCAAAAGAGAGCAGAATCTCATTGAGTCCCATGTTAAAATGTCCAACTTTACAGCAGAAAAATGCTGAAATCATGTTTACAGCCTGGTACAAATTGTGGTTTAGGTCTATACAGCTAATTGCCCTTCATGACAACTCTGAGGGGGGTGATTTTTTTTTTTTTTAATAACTCATCCGTTTAAATTATATTAAGCCTTAAAGGTCAGCATAATTAAGGGCATGACCATTTGAGTGACAGGTGGATTGGCATCTCTGCCGTGTTTGTGCTTTTTTCAATATTATTTCATATAATTATGAAATAATATGGCTTTCTGTGCGGTTATATGTTCGAGACAGATGTACGTCTGTGTACATGCGCACATATGCGGAAGATAAACAGAACACACATTGTTGGATCGACTAGGCATTGGCTAAAAGTTTTGTTCGTGAGATTTACTAAAATGACAATGGCTGGAGAATATGCCTCGAGACACCATAAAATCCAACAAAACCATTTGCATATTATAGCTAAAAATACTGCACTATTTTGGACACGGGCTAATTTGTTTGTGAGAGTCCAATGTATACGATCATATAAAATTTTACAACATAAACGCTGCTCAGATTACATGATGATGGAGAGCAGATTGTTCAGAAGAAATATGATGCAAACAACGGACAATATATCAATATTTCATGGATTTAACGCTTTTGTGGACAAAACGTGACGCTCATGGACATTTTACCCAAGCACCACGGATTGGATTCATCTCGCCATCGCTATTTCATTATAAAGGTATGGTCCGTTTTGATTTTGTGTGTTGTCATGTGCACACTCGACACAAAGTACAATATTACTGTTGCAGGAGCATCTATATCGTAAAAAAGACACCATAGATTGACTGTAAACCTTTATAACTTTCTAATGATATAACTTGTTATCTGTATTAATATTTTAGATAGTATCTAAGATAGATAGCTACTTAGCCCATGATCACGTTGCGCTAGGCAGGCGTGATTTCAGCAACCAGGCACTTCAGTTTCAACCAGCGGCGTAGTTTGTGGGGGGGGAATATTCAAATCCATCCGTTACAGAATAAAGAATAAAGCATGTAATGAGAAGGAGGTATGAAAACATTGTAATAGCTAGGTACACTCCACATATATTTTAGCTAGCTAATCCATTGCAATTTAACCATAACTATCAGTGTAACTGTAACCAGTTACCAAAACAGCCGTCTGTTTTGTTACTTCATTTTTCAATAGTATTTTATCAATGACAAAAGTATTCACATTGGTGTTTGTTTTCTTCCTTAATTAATCTGACTTTTGAGCGGATTGGCTTGAATGAATGATTTAAGTAGCTCACTCATTAAAACGTCGAATCGCTGCCACCTACTGGCGGTTTCAATATTTAACATAATTTCTTTCTTTTTAGAATCACTCCGTTACGTTAGAATTTGATGAATGGTTATAGATAAATTCCATAAAGTTATGATAGATAGATAGATAGATAGATAGATAGATAGATAGATAGATAGATAGATAGATAGATAGATAGATAGATAGATAGATAGATAGATAGATAGATAGATAGATAGATAGATAGATAGATAGATAGATAGATAGATAGATAAGAAATAAATTATCCAATAACGCTACACATAAAACATTTTTTTTTTTTTATTAAAAAAAAAAAATAACAGGCAGCATACCAACGCTCAACCCCCCCAATGTTGAAACCAAATCTACACCCTTGATTTCAACCATGTCCTCTTTGCCCATTTTCAGTTATCTGGGAGTGATGCATTGCTAAGATGGCAGCGGCCGCTTTTTCGCTTCAAAAATGCTCTTCAGAAATATACAGGTGACGTCACGGACACTACATCCATATTTTTTAAAGTCTATGGCCAAAGCGCGTGAATATAAGGCACGCGATTGGTTGTCGGTTACTATCCATCTAGTTGTAACATTCTAACACCGCATCATTTCACACTGTACAAGTTTGGCACCGCAATGCGGAGTTAACACCGAGCAGGGTTTCATAACCCCTGGTAAAAGCAGTGCTAACCCCACATCTAAATTACAAGTGTGAAATGCTCCTTTACATGGCGTTAAAAGCAGTGTTTAGAATGACGATAACCCGGGGTTAAGTGCCATGTGAAAAGCCCTATAGTGTATGAATGGCACAGACTTTTTAGCTTTCTAGCTTCAGACTATCAGTCAGAGGCTATCAAAAATGTTTGATATTTTGAGCTGATTTTACAACATAATATTTTCATTTGTCATGTGTATAGCAACAAAACACATGTTTCTGCGT
The DNA here is from genome assembly GCF_024489055.1 of Chanodichthys erythropterus. Taxonomy (NCBI): domain Eukaryota; kingdom Metazoa; phylum Chordata; class Actinopteri; order Cypriniformes; family Xenocyprididae; genus Chanodichthys; species Chanodichthys erythropterus. The sequence goes on along the minus strand of NC_090235.1, from coordinate 5,639,396 downwards.
GAGTTGGTTGTGTTCAGAATGACTTGAAATTCTGGTTGTGTGTGATGCTCAGTCATTTTGCATATGATGCCCAGTTTTTTTTCTGTAAACATTTACAAAGACGGTAAATGCCTAGTATATTAAAATCCGTTCCGATTTTAAAAAGCAGTGTAGTGTTTTCCAGCATTAGCATTTGCATGTATTACAAAAGCATGCTTCAAATTCATTTGAATGTTATGTTCATGCGGCCTTTGTTTTTTGTTAATATGGTAGTAATTTCAGTTCAGCTATATGTGCTCTTCTAAAATTCCTTGGTGATGCATTTGTGCTTACCAGGTATAAATTCGTGAGATATCCTTAACAGTAGCATAAAATAGGGGCTAATGAATCGCCTCATAACACAGATATACTACAGATTTCCTTGAACAGTTCGGCCAGATTAAGTTCAGTTTCTCTTTTAAAAATATATGTTCAGGCACTTTTGAAGGCTGTATTATTATATATTACTTGCAGAATTCATTACTGCACACATAAACGTTTGCTTTTGCACAGATGACTCATTGCAGACCCTGTCATTGAGATATGGATCAGGGGCAAACAGCAGCCCTCCACCACTGTGACAAAGATATGATTTAAAACTTGAACTTGTCCTTGAAATAGAACAGAAATAAAACCAACAGTGTTAGTGTGAGAAAGTTTCTGTTTGTAACATCTGAGACTTATGTAATACTACTGAAAATCAAACTTTTGTTCTACTTTGAGGTAACTCAGTTTGCTGAAGACTGATCTGAGATGGATGTCAGTTAACACCTTTGTCTTGTACACAAAAAGGAGGACAGTGTGTTCTATTTTCAGTGCCATGAAAATGCAGACTGTCTTATTAAAATCCTTGTGAAGTGACAGGAGAGCATTTTATTTCAAATTTTGTCATAACATGGTGTTATGACAGAAATTTGTCACAGAGTTTTATTAAGTCAGATATTCCAAAATTTGCCAGCAAGCTCAAACTTTTTCTGTCATGGTTATGGAAATTTCAAGGATATGGATAATTTGAGTCAGAGTATGACTGGGATTTGTGTCAATTAATGAAGTATTTTGGTGATTTCCAGGTGTATTGGTTTTGACTTCCTGCTGTTGAATCTCAATAATTGAAGCCTATAATAGTTTGCACTAACTTGGCACCTGGAAAGTCCATTGTTACAATACCAAACCGCTTGCTTTGACCGACGTAGCCTGTCAGATATTCGTACAGGCGGGGGTTTATTAGCCGGGCCAGGGCGTTAGGATGTGCCAGGATACTGGCACCGCTGCTGTAGGTGAGGAACATACGGTTTTTGTTACCAACCGTAGCCGCCTCCAGATGAGTGGAGACACTTCTCCATTTCTTCTTCACTTCCTCCGACTGCAGAGAGGACACCTGGGGCGAGAAAAAAGTTTTTATCATTACAATTTTTAAAAAATGTGGTGAGGGAGCGAAAACTCTCTCTGATGGATTTTTAAAGACAGTTGACAGATGAAGATTACACTCTGGAAACTGAATATAAAGAGTCTCATAAGGATCTCAGTAAGTCTGTTTTCCGGAACCCTTTGAAATGATTCAAACGATGGTATAATTTAATATTTTTTCTCCCACCCTATTGCTCTCTTTCCTGGGTTTGGTTCTTCAACCACAGGCACTTTTATGTTCCAGAAGTTGAGAAGATTTTTTTTTTTTTCTCTTTTTGTTTTATGAATATTAAAACATAAAAACACATAAAACACTGTATTGGAAGCTTTGTTGCTATGCCTTTATTAATGTTTGCTTCTTTTAATATGCCTTTTGTGAGCTGTATCTTATTATTGTTGAGCCAGACTTTCCATCTAAAAATGAGAATCCATCACAAGGATTCTTTGTTGAATAAAAAGGTTCAAAAGAACAGCATTTACTTAAAATGTTTTGTAACATTTAAATGTATTTACTGTCACTTTTGATCAAATCACTGCATCCTTGCTGAATGAAACTATTACGGTCTTATAAAAACAAACAAAGACAAAAAATTACTGACACCAATTGTTGACTAGTAGTATATGCATATCAATTTTAGCACCTTTTACACCAGCACTGCACCAATAGCATGCTTCATATTCACATACTTTGGACAGTAACAGAAACACAGCGCATTGTAAAAACATGAGAACTGGAGTGAAGAAGAGACTGTTTCATTCTTACCTTTATAATCCAGATAAACTTGATAATACAGTCGGCAGTATATAATATGAGGATGTGCCATGCTAGAGCCTTTTGGTACACATATTGTGTGCGGTGTTCAACCAATCAGTGGCAGGCACCACAAATATGCAAATATGGACATTAACCCAGGGTTTAGTAACGTACACACAGTGTGAAACATCAGCTTATGAATACCCAGGATCAGTGTTGTGGGTAACGCATTAAAAGTAACGTCTCGGTTACAAAGGTAACCCTCGTTCCCTGAAGGAGGGAACGGAGACGTACGTCGGACAGACCGACGAATAGGAATCTCGCTAGAGAGGCCAATCTACTTCGAGTGTAACTAAACGAGCCAATGCACATTGGCATGCAATCATATGCATCAGCTGCTCGCCTCGCAGCGCGGGTATATAATGAGCAGCAGGTGCGTTGCAGCTTCAGGTTTTCGCTGAGGAGCCGAACCGGATAGGCGGCAGCATCAGCGGGGTACAGCGACTGTGGCGACGGGACGTACGTCTCCGTTCCCTCCTTCAGGGAACGAGGGTTACCTTTGTAACCGAGACGTTCCCATTCAGTCGGTCACGTTCGACGTACGTCGGACAGACCGACGAATAGGAATCCCTACCAAAGCGCCACAGGAGCTGCCCCTTCCAGCGCTCTGTTGCAAGCCACCTGAACCCCTTGCCTGAGGATGGTGGGACAGGGCTAACACAGAGAGAGTCGATCACTGCTGTTCCCCAAAACCCATTCAGTGAGACTATTGGATAACGCTGGGAAAGCGTACCCTTCGCTGGGAAAGGAACGCTGCGGAAGCCACATCCTTCCCCGAAGAAGTTATGTGGAGAAGTACATATGGACTAACCCTGTAGGGCTGTGCTACATATGGAAGAGCTGGGGTGACTCCAACCCGATGAAGGGTAGGTTCTCCCAGAGGGAAAGACACGGGCTTCGTTTAGGAGCAACCGTGGAACCAACCATATGGGATCCCCGTAGGGTCACACATATGGAACCCAGCCTAAACCCGGTTCTCAAGGATACAACGGAGTATAGGCCTGGCGCCAGACGCTCCGCCACGTCGGCTGCCGAAGGGATATCGGAGGACTCGACAGGGTCTGCCTTGTAGGGACTCTCTGGAGAAAAGAAGCGCATGTAGCGCAGCAAGCCGACACTAAGCCGGGGCCTCTCCGTGCCTCTGACCTGTGGCGAGAACATGGGAGGAGACCGGCTCGACACGAAGGCTATAGTATCTAGCGAACGTGTTAGGTGTCGCCCAGCCCGCAGCTCTACAAATGTCTGTCAGCGAGGCGCCACGAGCCAGCACCCAGGAGGATGCGACACCTCTCGTGGAGTGAGCATGCAACCTGAGCGGGCAGGGCACACCCTGAGCTTGGTAAGCCAGGGCGATGGCATCCACTATCCAGTGGGCCATCCTCTGCTTGGAGACAGCCTTTCCCTTCTGCTGGCCTCCATAACAGACAAGAGCTGGTCTGAGGTCCTGAGGCTTTAGGTTCTGTCTATGTACAGTCGCAAAGCGCGGACTGGACAGAGTAAAGCCAGGGCTGGGTCTGCCTCCTCCGAGGGCAGCGCTTGCAGGCTCACCACCTGGTCCCTGAAGGGACTGGTAGGAACCTTGGGCACATAGCCAGGCCGGGGTCTTAGTACCACGTGGCTATCACCCGGCCCGAACTCCAGGCACGATTCGTCGACCGAAAATGACTGCAGGTCCCCTACCCTCTTGATGGAGGCCAATGCCACCAGCAGCAAAGTCTTCATAGACAGAATCTTTAAGTCTACTGACAGCAAAGGCTCAAAGGGAGCAATCTGAAGTGCTCTCAGCACCAGAGTGAGGTCCCAAGAGGGTATGGAGAGGGGACGAGAAGGATTTAACCGTCTCGCCCACCTAAGGACCCTGATGACCAGGTCGTGCTGACCAACAGATTTGCCATCTAAGTGGTCGTGGTAAGCGGATATAGCAGCAGTATGGACTTTTGAGGGTGGAGGGGGGACAGCCTACGCTCCAACCCTACTGCAAGAAGGAAAGCACGACTCTGATCGAGCATCTTCGGGGGTCTTCCCGGCGAGAAGAGCACCACTCGACGAACAGGTTCCACTTTGGAGGCGTAAGCACGTCTCGTAGACCGTGCACGTGCCGAAGTGATGGTGTTAAGTACCTCAGGGGTAAGTCACCTAGAACCTCCGCATCCCGTCCAAGGGACCAGACATGGAGTTTCCAGAGGTCTGGACGCGGGTGCCAAAGAGTGCCCCGTCTCTGAGAAAAGAAGGTCTTTCCTCAGAGGGATGGGCCAGGGAGGGGCTGTCGCGAGGAGTGAGAGTTCTGGGAACCAGGTCCGGTTGGGCCAGTAAGGCGCAACTAACAAGACCTGCTCCTCGTCCTCCCTGACTTTGCACAGGGTCTGTGCAAGTAGGCTCACTGGGGGAAACGCATATTTGCGCAGGCCCCGGGGCCAGCTGTGAGCCAGTGCATCTGTCCCGAGTGTCCCCTCGGTCAGAGAGTAAAACAACTGGCAGTGGGAGGTTTCTGGTGAGGCAAACAGGTCTACCTGAGCCTTTCCGAATTCTCTCCAGATCAGCTGAACCACCTGGGGGTGGAGTCGCCACTCTCCTGGCAGCGCAGCTCGTGATAGCTCGTCGGCCACACGGTTGAGCACACCGGAGACATGAATGGCGCGAAGCGACCTCAGATGCTTCCGACTCCACAGGAGGAGATGGCGGGCGAGTTGTGACATGCGACGGGAGCGTAGACCACCTTGACGGTTGATGTACGCAACGGTCGCAGTGTTGTCCATACGGACCAGTACATGCTTGCCCTGAAGCAGGCCTTTGAGGCGGCTCAGAGCAAGGCGTACTGCCAGCAACTCGAGGCAATTGATGTGCCAATGCAGATGGGGTCCCGTCCAAACCCCTGAGACTGCATGCCCGTATTACGTGGCACCCCAGCCGGTGGCAGAAGCATCTGTGAACACCACAGCATGCCGGGACACCTGTTCTAGGGGCACTCCTGCCCGAAGAAACAAGGGGTCCGACCACGGACTGAAGGTTCGGCGGCACTCCTGAGTGATTGGCACCCGGAATGTGCCGCGCTGCCACGCCCATCTCGGGACTCGGCCATGAAGCCAGTGCTGAAGCGGTCTCATATGAAGCAGACCGAGCGGTGTTACAGCCGCAGCAGCCGCCATATGCCCCAGGAGCCTCTGAAAGAACTTCAGTGGGACCGCTGTCCTGCCATTGAATGTATCCAGGCAGTTCAACACTGACCGAGCACGTTCCTCTGTGAGGCGTGCTATCTGCTCGACCGAATCCAACTCCATACCGAGAAAAGAGATCCTCTGCACCGGGGCGAGTTTGCTCTTTTCCCAGTTGACCTGAAGCCCCAACTGGCTGAGGTGTCTGAGCACCAAATCCCTGTGTTTGCACAACTGATCCCGGGACTGTGCTAGAATGAGCCAGTCGTCGAGATAGTTGAGAATGCGAACACCCCGTTCTCTCATGGGAACAAGGGCTCCCTCCACGACTTTCGTGAAGACGCGGGGAGACAGGGCCAGCCCGAAGGGTAGGACTCTGTACTGATATGCTCAACCTTCGAACGCGAATCTCAGGAATGGCCTGTGTCGCGGAAGAATTGGAAACATGGAAGTACGCGTCCTTCAGGTCAATCGCTGCAAACCAATCTCGGGGACGGATGCACTCGAAAATGCGTTTCTGCGTGAGCATTTTGAATGGTAGCTTGTGGAGGCTCCGATTCAAAACTCGCAGGTCCAAGATCGGTCGTAACCCGCCGCTTTTCCTGGGTACAATGAAGTAGGGGCTGTAGAACCCCGACCTCAAATCGGCTGGAGGGACCGGCTCTATCGCGTCCTTCGCCAGTAGGACTGCGATCTCCGCACGCAGGACAGGGGCATCGGCATCTTTCACTGTAGTGAAGAGGACGTCCCTGAACTTGGGGGGGAGCCGGGCGAACTGAATCGCAAAGCCGACCCTGATGGTCCGAAGGAGCCAGCGAGACGGACTGGGAGCGCTAACCCGGCTCGCAGAGACCGTACAAGCAGGACCAAAGGGACCACCGGTGTACCCGCAGCAGGGCAGCGAGGTGGAACACAGGGACGCGGCTCGGGGGGCTCTCTTTGTGAGGCGGCCCGAAGCGGCGTCACAGTGTGCTAGGCAACACTTACCTGGCTCCACGGATGGACAGAGGGAGCAGTCGAGGCTTTGGCTGCCCGCTGCTCGCTGCTGTCCACTGGCGACAGAAGAGGGGGATGAGAGTGGTGAGGTTTTCTCCTCCCACTGCTCTCCAAACCCTCTTCAGACCTGGAAATGGAGGAACTGCTCTTTAAAATTTGGGTACCGCTGCCTCTTGGGTCAGTGGCGGAACAGAAACAAACCCAATAAAGGATTTACCACCTGGCCCTCCTCCAGGGGTGGAAGAGCAGCCCCACCCATCTCTGGGTCGCCCGTCTCAGGGGTGATTCTCACCAACCAGTTAAACAGCTGCAGAGACGGGAGGCGTCATCTCCCCGCAATGGATACAGCAGAGCCTGCTGGGCCGGAGTTTCTTGCAGGGGACGACACCCTTGGCGACGAGCAGACTGAGGGGCGGCCCAAGAGGAACTCAATGGTTTGTCATGGGAAGCTCCCCTATCCGCTACTAACTGAGGAGAACCGCTGGGCTCAGTCCTCGACAGTGTCACCGAAAGGCCACCTCGTAAGATGGGAGCATTGAGAAAGCATTTAGCTTGACAACCTCTCACACCTCACAAGGTAAGCCAGGGGGCACTTCTGGACCACGGAGGTGGACATCGTCTGGCTGAGGGCCTGCGCCGTGACTTTGATCACGGTTAGTCAACAAGCGCAGCTCAACCCCAGCACAGAACTACCCTCATGCAAAAAGAGTGCCTTGGCCTCACATGCAGGGTGGGTGTGGTCTGTGTACAGCCACCCCATCCAAGAGGGTAGTGAGAGAGGAAAAACTTATGCAGATTGGCACCTTTGGCATTCCATATTTATGGCACCAATATACCCCCATACTGCCAAGTTTTCCATGCACATCTGGAAGACCCAGGAAAGCATGGCTGTAAACTCTGAATCTGAGTCAGCATAAGCACACACCATTACAGTGGGCAGCGTCACCCTCATTTCCAGAGCATAACAGCACTCTCTCCGATGCTGCAATCGACGTCTGTCCCTCAGCTGGAGCTCTGAATGAAATGCTAGGTTCCCCTATGAAAAGGACCAGCAATCCAATCCAGAAACTGCACAGCTTGCAATGCGCTAGAGAGGAGGGGCCCTAGGGGTTGGTTCCCCGAAGGAACCCCTCAACCTCATGTCACCCAAGCCATATCAGCAAAGTAGACCTCTTCTGGTGCACCAGAGAGGGCGCTACAATGGAGATTACGCAAGGGAACCGCGCATCTAGAGCGCCGAGCGGCGCTGGGTTGCCGTGACAACCCGCGCTGCAGCCCGGCAGCTCGACGGCACACGACACGCAGAGGAGCGAGAGGTTTGCTCTCGCTGATCTCCGCGGTCTCCCAGAGTGTCGGGCAGAGCCGCGGCTGTGCTTTTACACACAAGCGGCAGCTGGCCAACAACAGAGGGGACTCAAGCTTCCCGGAGAAAGAAGAGTCACGACCGGCGTGTCGACGTGATCATGTTCTCATATGAAAACATGAACACCCACGAACATCATTTCAGCACGCGCCCAGACATGCGAAACGGTGATCGTGGCCGTCAGTGAGGACAGGAACGATCGCATCCAGAAACACAAGTAGGATGTCGTCTTTAAAAAGACGCGAATCTACTTGTGTAAGCTCTTTCAGGGACTTTACTCTTTTAGAAGTGCTGAAGCACGCAGGGGAACGGCCACCGCAACACAGACAGGGATTGTGTGCAGCCTGTCATGTGCTTTCTCTCTCTTTGAAGGCGCTCACTCTTACCAGCCGTAAAACGGCTTTTCAGCGCTCAAAAGCGCACCGTACCGGCCGTGAGAACAGCCTTCTGACGCTGTCAAACAGCTATTTGCTCAAAAACGGCAAACGAAACAGAAAAAGAGAGGACGTCGACCCCGCTGCTGTGCTGTTCGCCCGCACTCGGAAAAAAAAAGAGAAGTTCAACCAAAAGCTTGACTCGTCTTCTAGCAGACACTCGCTTGCAGAGAACAGGAACAAACACCGTTCGGCTCCGAAGCGAAAAGCTGAAGCTGCAACGCACCTGCTGCTCATTATATACCCGCGCTGCGAGGCGAGCAGCTGATGCATATGATTGCATGCCAATGTGCATTGGCTCGTTTAGTTACACTCGAAGTAGATTGGCCTCTCTAGCGAGATTCCTATTCGTCGGTCTGTCCGACGTACGTCGAACGTGACCGACTGAATGGGAACTTGAGCTATGTAATCAGATTACTTTTACAAGTAACTAATAAAGTAATATTACTTTATCAATATACAACAAAATAACTAAGTTACTTTTTCAAGTAACGCAAGTTACTTTTTCACAATTAGTAACTGACAGCTCTCCTGTCCCCATGTTGAGAGAAAAAAAGGTCAGAGGTGTTGTGTGCGCTGTGTGAACATGATGGTTATTTTAGTTCTAGACTAAATGTGAACATGCATCTCACTTGCACGAAAACATTCAGTATTTCTCAAAATGAATAAAACGGTGAAAGGCAATCTCAGAAATGCTATGCAAACCTGTAATAATTAACTATATTAAATTACACAAATATACTTTATGTATTTAATCTCACTTTATTAAACATTGTCTTTGTTGCTGACCTTCAGTGAACTAATTCAACCATACTAATAAGCAAAAATTACTTTAGATTAGATTTATAAATAAGAGAGTTGAACTTCCTTCTCCTGTATCCTATTCTTCTTTTATCCAGAATGGCAGCACTGCTGAAAGGTTTAATTTGAGCTGCGCCCTCTTCTGTACAGGAGTAAATATGCATTTCCTCCTGCTTTAGGTTTATTCATTTCACTTTTGGTGTGAAAGGGTCTTAACATTTTTTTTGTTCTTATTAAAAAACAAACAAGCAAGCCCAGCCCAGGTGATTAAAAGGAATGCAAAAGTAATGTAACACTTTACTTTTCATAAAAAGTAACTAACACAATTAGTTACTTAATGTAACACAATATTGTAATGCATTACTTTTTAAAGTAACTTTCTCCAACACTGCCCAAGATTAATTGTTAACCCCAGGGTAAATGTGAAATGTTGAGAAAGATAACCCAGGATTAGTTTAGGATAACCCCGGGTTAACTGTTTCAAATGTGTGCTTACCTTCCAGTCATCTGCTATGTCCAGTGAGTTGTAGCGTATGCTCAGGTCAGGGCCGGTGAAGTCTTGCAGTATGACCAGCTTTCCTCGGGCCTCTCCCACGGTGGGCATCTCACGACTATGCCACAAGAGGTCCCAGTGCGCATACTCCTTAATATAGCGCACAACTGTACCGTAGATATCCCGTGTGTTACTCAACTCTTCCTTCAGCCTCATCAGCACAATTTCCGAAGGATGCTCTCTTAGGAAAGCCACCACGTCCATCAACACATCCCCAAAGTGAGCATACTGATACGAGATTCCATGGTGGATGGTCAAGTTGCCTTTCACATGCCGAACACGGATATCCAGAAAGCGGATCCCGGCGCGCAGCTGGAGAGAGAGGGACCAGGAGTTACACTCGGCCAGTGAGCCGCCGTACAGGGCCATAGTGTTATGTGTGCCGGGCATCGTCACATCTGATAGGGAGAAGACGTCAGGGATGGTGGCCATCCAGGAAGGGTTCAGGATCTCAGGCGTGGAGGTGTCATCATAGCCAGGTGTCTGGATGGCCCTGTATCCTGAGAAGGCTGTGCTATGAAGTCAAGCAGAGGTCAGATGAGGCAAAGAATGCATCCTTATCTGTCTTACTAAAAAGATACAAGATTACTGTGAAAACACTCATTCTTATCTATGTATAATGGATGGATATAATGAAATTAGATAATTGGCTCATTTGCTCACAATAAAAGCAGGTAGACAAAGAGAAACAGTCTGAGATAAAAGCACTATGGCTAACAGATGGAGGACTTTTCTTCTCAGTGAAATTGATTTTTTTTTTCTTTTTCTATAAATGGAATAAGAACTGTAATTTTTTATGTAGGATACTATGAAAGAGGTTTTCGAATTATGGATATTAAGAATCTTACCCCATCAAAATGCCCATCACCATTAGCTGCAAAATGTGTCCTCTAGTGCCTTCCATAATGAGCCTTTTCAATGCTCGCTGATCCTTTACTATAAAGATAATCATTACAATAATTCAATTATAATTTCGCTGTCACTTGTGATAATTATAGCACTTTTCTGTAGTATGACATCACCCTACATAAGAACCAGACATTTGGTAATTATTGTATGGGGTCCAAAAGTCTGCTTCCATTTGCAGTCTTTTCTAATTTAATAATTTGTCTTCATTACAAATGAAATCCAGAATAATATAATTTCAGAAATGTTGATACATTTGTATGAATTTCAGAATATCTTTGTTTTTGGTTTGTGACCCTTTTGCTTTAAGTTGACATAAAATCTGATAACCATGTTCTCCAGAATCATGTTCTCTTGATCTTCCAAAAAGCATTTTGTGCTTCAATGGAAGCAAGTACATCTGACCATCTACAAAAGAGTTCACATGATCAATGTCACAAATTTCTTTTGTGTCACAAATTCATTCATTTGTTCTAAATTTTCTATTTCCAGAATGAAATGACAAACATTTCAGAATTCCAGACTTCTGGACATTGATAAAATGCAAATAGCAAAACTAAAAACCTGTAACAAACACTGTGCTGGTAAATACTTTTACATTTAAAATCATCTTAACCACAGCCAAAGAACTGATCTCTTACCTTGTTTGTTGAGTTTGTCAGTGAACCTGAAGAGGTCTGCAATGCCGATGCACAAAGAATCAACTAGGCAGTGTCAGGTTAGCCGTAAAGCCTGCTGTTGTTTTTCTACCTTTTTTTTTTTTCAGCGAGTACACAGTTCTGGCTTGAGCTTATTGGAGGCACCAATACAAACTGACCCTTTTGTTTGAGGGGTCATTGTGCCTATTAATAGTGTACAGTAAAAAGCTGACTCGTTGAGAGTGGACAAAATGCTCCAATCAGAACTCAGCTGCCTTGCAGATCAGATCAAGGTATACTTTTTAACTTGATTTTTCAATATATATGATATTTCAAAATCTTTAGGACACTACCTTAAGGTTCCCTTAATATATGACAGTATATGGTATTTCAAAATATTTATACACTACTTTAAGATTCCCTTAAAGGTTTTCACTATACTCAATGTACAGTATTTATATGTTTATTAATGAGGCAAACAAAAACAAAAAGGGGAGAAATAGAAATGTTCTACAAGTATATATGGAATTAAATAGCTAAAAGTAAAATATCACCCTTTTATGTATAATGTATATGTACAGTATATTCAAGATACACTATTTTCCAGAACAAACATCTAGGTTTAGTGTGAATAAACATGAGCCTGAACTTATGATAAACTTGGTCAAAGTTAGATTTTTTTTTTTTCCAGAGTTTATGGGATAATATAAGTACTTTCTGTGAGCTATCTACAGTTATTTTTTTCCCCAGGGGTGAAGCAAAAATAAGTTTACTTACTTTCAGAGCAAACATCTTTGTTGTTGTGTGTACAGTACCCAGCGTCAAACCTTGGAAAGTGGGTTTAATTTTCAGAAAAACAAAACAGCCTAGAATTAGCATACTGCATTTGTAATTTGAATGTGAAAAATCCTTTTTTTTTTTTTTCCTACAGAGATGCTGCGTTTATTTTTGCCATGTACCATGGCTAGTTTGTTTGTCCAACCAGCTAATGTGTACAGAGCCCCTAATGGGATATGGTGATGGAAAAATTCTATTTCAATGCTTTTATGAATGCAAAAACATTGAAATTTTTCCTCCAATTTAATTGTTTTGCCCATCACCATCTCTCTGTAAATTTGAATGTTGCTGGTTAAAATTTGCTGTTACCTAACGGCAATTCTTTAATCAGTTTTTACTATCAAGCAATAACAATGATGTCTGTCATGACAATTCTCTTTGGCATGGTAACAGATATGACAATGTTAATATGTTTGGTCTTGGTGGAATAAATCTGCTACACTGCAGTTATTGCTGCTGCTGTAGAGCAAGTACGGGACTTGCTACTGCCAATAAATACACGACACGCTGCTCTACAATATAGCGTACATGAATTGCCCATAGCATATCTATACAGGTGGAGCTGGGGAAGGTGGAGGGTTTCTAAAAGTGTGCTGCACTGCTACAGCAAATATTTGAAAGTTGAGCAGCAAGCTCATTGGCTGCTGATACATCAGGAACCAATCAGCTGTGCCCTATAGAGAATGATGTGGTTGTAAGTGGATTGAGTTATGGACCTATCAGCCTGCACCATCTAGAGTTTCATGACAGAACTTTGCATTTATGAAAATAAATAAATGAAGCAAAATGTAGTTACATTTATCAATTTAACATACACTTTTCATCCAAAGCAAGTGATTTGCTTAATAAACTGGCGTCAAAATGCTGGAGAAATATTAAAACATGTAATCTCATGAAAACACATTTTTCTCTCATTATCAGGTTCTAATGAGCTTAATTTCCATTTTGATGTGCTTGTAAACATTCTCAAATAAAGAAAATCACTCCAACAAATCAGCTTTCATTTCTTTTATAGCCTTATTTGTGTTTAGCTACGTTATTTCCACAAAATGACTATTATATTGCACTTCAGAATATTTCAAGTTTCAAGTTTCAAAGCTCAAAAGCAATTAACAGTGAAACACTATAATAATGCCCAGCATGACGTTATCAATGCATCTCACTTTAGCTTCTTCTATTTCCCATCATGCTTTTGAAATCAGCTGGTTATCCCCCATGCTTCCTGAGCCATATCTTCTGAAATAAATAATAAACATATTTAATTAAAATGAAAATGTGCCTTGTTTCCCTTTTAATCCTAATGTATTCTCTGTAATTGTGCTTCTATTTGCTTTGCTTGTATGCATTGGCATACATAAATATGTTATTGTGTTGAGGCCATCAAGCATTTAACAAAGCAAATCTTAGTTTGACTTTACCTGAGTAAACAATATTCATTCTCACTCACAATAAACAGTCTACACTGATCTGCTTTGGTTCTTCAATATAAAGCCGTGTGTTTAAAGAGGTTTTGATACTTCAACAAAAAATATCTTTCCTAAGTCTTTTGTCCCAATTGTTGCACACAAATTCCCCCAACACATTAGTCAATTAGGATTTCTTTTCAAATCTAAACTGGACTCTGACACCAATTATGAAGAGTTTTATAACGAACGCTGATAATCATTTTTACGTCTTTAGCGCTTTTCTAAATGAACAGACTTGAGATTTACCATTATCATTCCCGTCCCCACACTCTCTCTATCTGTTTCTCATTAGTGTCTGTGGTGACAGGATGTGTATTGTGATGCTTTATGTCCTTTGTTTCCTTTGGTCTCTGTCTGTTTTGTAATTACAGGGAAACAGCCATTTTCTATTGGTTGATGATTCTAATCTGTCATTTTCCATGGTGGAGTAATTACAAGTTCAAAGTGTAGCTGTGTCTTTCAGTGTCTTTGGTCCCCACATTGAGTCCTTCAAACAAGCTTTATTAAAACTTTATTTCAGTTCCTTAGTTTGCCCAAACATGGGGCAATGTGAGCGGTTCATTCTCTATGGAGCTGAGCAGCAGACTTGTGAAGGGGACTGAGAGATTTGTAGAGGTGGAAGCGGTTAAAGCAACAAAAATGTTATAAATACTCACTTTACAGGCAATCGTTGAGAGGTGAAGTCAGTGACATCTCTCAAAATCTGCTGATACTGCTGGAGTTTCTGCAGGATTCACAGCATAAATCACATCATTATATGTTTAATTCAGATTTTAATCCCTGTATCCGCTTACATATATTTATATATAATCTATTTTTAATCTCTATAATAAAAATGTATAATTCAGATTTTGATCTCCATATCCATTTACATATATTATATATATCTTCCAAGGGGTTTTTTCCCTCCTAGGACTTTTTTCCCAGTGCTAGCACGCTGGGTTTTTCTCCTAGGGTTTTTTTTCCACCCCTGAGTCAGCCGACATTGGCTTAATGTAGCACCATCTTGTATATGTTACATATTACCACACTTGTTTGTACAGCTTATTTTTAACCACTTCCCTTTTTTTCTGTGCTTCTAATATGTAAAGCTGCTTTGAAACAATTACCAATTGTAAAAGCGCGATATAATTAAATTTGACTTGACTTGACTTTAAATATGGTTTGCATGGTTTTATTATGGCTAGGTTCAAAAGTGGCATTATAAACTGACATTATGTTTTGGGCATTTAGAAATATAGGATGTATCTATTGACTGCACATTGAAATCTATCATATAACACACTGTATAGAAGCATTTATGCATTTGGCAAAGGCTCATTTTATAGGCTCAAGTTATACCTTTTGTTGTAAGTTTATGAATTCACGTATGTGAATGTGGATTTTAGAATGCAGTTTTGCTACATAGACCAAATGTTGATCCATTTATTGGAGATATTTTGTAGCAAAACTAATTCAGAGTTTTTTCAATAGATTTAGTTTTAGTTTCAGTTAACTATAATAACCCTGCTTTAAGAACCTGTAATAATACTGAAACATCAATAAAAATCAAAACAGTAAAACATATAGCAGCATATCTTTGGCCTTTTGGATGTAACATTCCCACTAGGACTCTCTGAATATGGCCCTTGTTTAAAGGCTTATTCTTAAACTCTTATATTTGGTCAGCCAATAATTTACTGACTGAGCAAATGTCTTGGGAATCTGAAACAATAAAAGGGCTTCAGATGCTTATCTTATCTTAACGTTTGAGACTTTAAGAGCAAGTATCAGGCAAGTACTATGATATTTCAGGAAACAAACATTTTTCTTTGGATATACATTATGAAAAGCAGGCATGTTTAAATCTGGGTCTTGATCTCACCATACCATGTAAACTGATGCCATAGAAGAACCATTTTTGGTTCCTCAAAAAACCTTTCAGTGAACAGTTCCTAAAAAAACATTTTATTCTTAGGGTAAAGAACTTTTGATAATCTAAAAAATCTTGTAAAGAACTTTTGTGCAATGGAAAGGTTCCATGGATGTTAAAGGTTCTTCAAGGAAACTTCGATGCCAATAAAGAACTTTTCAGTTCAGTCAGAGTTGTGATGCAACCAGGTTCCTGTATCTCAGCTCGAAGAGCAATAGTGCTAGCAGCGCCAAGGTCATGGGTTAAATTCCCAGGAATACATTCTAATAAAACACACCCCCATAAGTTGCTTTAGATAACAAAAACACTGTAAAATGTAAATATGCACTGACACAAATGTACACACACTATAGCTGATAGATTACAGGTGTGATCTGTCTAAACAGGCAAACCTTGAGCATTCAGTTTGAGAATCCCAGCAGTTCCAACATTGCTGAGACTATCAGAGGACTACCTGTTTGATGACCAAAAGTAGACAGGGAGTGTTTTGGGAAACCAGCTTCAAAAAGTCATTTCCACATTTCACATTTTACCTTTAAAAAGGTCCAAGACTCCAAGGGTCTTCATTGGTATCCATGACCCCATCATGGCGCATCATGTGAACAGCTGTGCTGGTGCCGGTTTGCTCCACCCCTTCCATTCAGCCTTGGGCGATGCATCTGCAACAGCGAGAATCCCCCATTGTCTCGTTATCTCACACTCAGCATCTCTGTGATTTACTCACCTGCTCCGATGTATGCCGCACAAACTACAGGATGAACAGGAGGAGGGAGGGTGTGAGAGGAGAGAGGAGAGGGGATGTTGGAAAATGTAAGAAGCTGACAGCAGCAGCGAAGGTTTTCAAATGGAATTGTTTATGGAGATGGAGTATGTGAAAGACAGAGAGAGGGAGAGAAAAAGCGAGCAAGAGAGGAGATGATAATGACCAGATGTCAGATTGAAATCTAATACACTTAATGTGTTGAAGCTCCATGCTGGGCTGCGCTTGTAGCTCACACTGTGGATTAGAGATTTGACACATTTGCAAGTGATGTGAGACATCTACATCGTAGTGATACACAATATGTTCAGGTATAGCTATAATAGAGTAGGAATACATCAGGATGCACTCTACTGGCTTATAATTTATTAAGAACCTGCGCAGTTTGACTGCCCAGTGTCAACAGATATTTATAAAATTACAAGCATACTATTTTACAGTTAAATCTGTATTTTATTTATTATTTAAACAAAGCAGTTTGGTAAAATCACTCAAAGCATGCACCAGTCACTCATGATTTATGCATGATAAAACTCCCAAAAGAATGTCAGTACTGAACACAAATCAAAATATTAGGTGTGTGAGCTCAAGAAACAAATATAGCTGCAAGCGGCGATGACGGGCCCAAGCCCTGGTGGTACTGCCACCCCAGTGGCTTCAGGGCAACTGTGCACAATGGGTGATATGCATTTAAAGTCATTAAATGTAAAATAATTAAAAGTCTAGATATGAGACTCTTCCTGTTTCCCTTTTTGTCATTACTTTAATCACTTTAATCACCATGGCAACGCCATTTGAGAAATCCAATATCCGTTCACAATTTGTGTCTGTGTCTTACTTATGTCAACATGTTCGGAAAATGTGAATTGTATGAATCCTGTAGGAGTAGTTAAAAATTAAGAGTCTGATTATAAAAAAAAAAAATCACATTCAAACCTAAATATCTGCCTTCCTATTCATCAGAGCTAATTACTCAAAATTAGAAAGTTGTCCGGCACATTAAGTACAATATATGTATCAAGTTTGGTGACTGTAGGTAAAACTAACCCCCACTTTGTACAAAGGTGGTGCTACAGAGCTCCCTCTTCACACCTGTTTCTAAGGCTTTGCCCATGTCTACTGGCTGACCACTCTGATGTGTGTGTCGAGTTTCATGTAATTTGAAGCAAACTAAGAGCCGCAAAAACCCCCAAGAATTTTATTAAAGTTTGATGTGTTGCCATGGCAACAGTATTTAAGACATCAAGAATCCTTTCACAGGTCTACGTCTGCCGTGTTTGGACATTATACTGATGAAGTTTAAAGTGAATCAGATAAAAATAAGAGGGTGATTTCAAAGCAAACTGCTGCCAGTTTGTGGTGCTAACACTTTGACTCACAATAGTCATATCCATGTGATTGGCCTCCTGCAACAAACACACAGCTGAAGTTTCATCCAAATCAGTCCATGTATGCTGAAGTTATAACACATTTCCTGTTTCCCTTTTGTCGCCATACATTTCCCTTTTTTCGAACCATACAAGATATCAAAAATACATCTGCAATTTTTAATGTGTTGGCTTTATGCTGACCAAGTTTGGTGGTGATTGGATGAATTGCTAAGGAGAAGTGTATAAAATTCCAGAGCATGCATTTTCAAACATCCCGAAATAGCTGACTTCATGTTGGGCGGAGCTTATGACTATGAGTTGTTTGGCTTGATCAGGTCTGTATGTGTACCGAGTTTCATTCATATACATGCAAGTGTGTTTGATATATTAAAGAAAATAAATAAATAAATAAAACCTTAGGAAATCAATAGGGCCTCTGCCCCACCCTAACAACAGCAAAAAAAGAGTTTGCACACTAAATCATAAAAAAAATAACTTTGTTTAGAAGCTAAAAAGAAGCCAAAGAGATATAGTACATTTGCACATTTATAGAATAATTCATTATAAGTATGACCCATAATTAATAAAATAGCATTTTAGTTTGTTAGTACAGCTATGCAATATAATATACACTGCTGTTCAAAAGTTTGGGGTCAGTAAGATTATACTTTTATTCAGCAAAGATGCATTAAATTAACCAAAAGTGAGAGAAAAGACATAATTGTAATTAATAATTGTATCACGGTTTAAAAAAAAAAAAATAAATAAAAAAAAAAATATATATATATATATATATATATATATATATATATATATATATATATATATATATATATATATATATATATATATATTAAGAACATTGTTAATAATAATAGGCTAAATGTTTCTTGAGCAGCAAATCAGCATATTAAAAGGATTTCTGAAGGATCATGTGACTTTGAAGACTGGAGTAATGATGCAGAAAATTGCCTTTACAAAACTGAAAAAAAAAAAAAAAAAAAAAAAAAAACAGCTTTGCAATTAAATTGCATTTTGAATATATTAAAATAGAAAAAAAATGTTTTAACTCATATTAATATTTTTGTTTTTAATGTTTTTTTTGTTTGTTTGTTTTTTTAATCAAATAAATTGCCTTGGAAAGCATAAGAGTCTTTCTTAAACAAACATTCTTAAGAGACATTCTTTAAAAAATGTACTGACTCACATCTTACTTTTAAACTGTAGTGTATTATCATTTTTATCCAAATGTTCATTTTTGTTTCTTGTGATGGCACAAAGGTGTATAAAAAAAAAAAAAAAAAAAAAAATCTTCTCCAAATGATTTGAAATGATTCATTTCAGCTCCATATTCAGTCCGTTGTCAGAAGTAAAACACATCCAGTAGGGCAAGGTCTCCATTCTGTTAAAAAAAAAAAAAAAGTAAAAAAAAAAAAAAGAAACACAAGCTGGAATTGAAGTTAAGCCTGGAAGCCTTTCTGAAGTATGACTTTGCCCTCTCTATCAATGATTACACTCACAATAGTCGGAGATCTCCTCCACTGAACCCTTGCCTCGTTCTTAAAGCCACTCCATGTCTCTGTTATCTCTCGGCTTAGCTAACTCATCCGTGTAAGCATGTAGCCCATCAAACGCCACCCACCTCCCCCCTCGACACAAGCACAGAGATACACACCTCCTACCCAACCCGGAGGTGATCTCTGAGGAGGCCTCGTCTAGCTGGTTCTCAGAGAGACATCCATGCCACGCTCTACCAGCCCCACCAGGATGGCAGGCAGACACAGTGAAGTTGAGCCGGCATGCCTCAGCGCCCGTCCTCTCGGATTTTCTTCCAGCCAAGATCTAGAGTGACTGCCTGACTGTTTCTGGGTGGATGTAGTCCATGCTTCATGGTTTCGGCGACACTGGCCATATTTCAGTGTCGGACCCTCATAACCAATTATGGCTTTCAATCTTGAGTGCTAAATGACCCTCGTAATGTCACTGGAGATAGAGACAGAGTCATCTCTCAATTTCTGGTGCCCTCCCTGACTGTGAGAGAGGAGTGATATCACAGCATTCGGGGAGTCTCGATTCAGCAAGAAACCTGGTGACCTTTCCTCGTTCCTGACAAGAGGACTTTGCTGCCCTTTTGTAAAAATGCTAATTCCAAACGTTTGCCTTATAAAAGCAGGTTCCTGTGGGATGGGCCCAGCATGTCAAACAGAGGCAGGAGCAAAGCCCCAGTGGCAAGTGAGGTCGGCTGTCTGATTGGTCTTCAGTGTGAAATGTTGTGCAATTGTATGCATTTGTCAGAGTGTTTGTGTAGCTCTGGCCTTATTTGCATGATATTTACAGCAATCTGTGACCTTTTGGTTTGAAACGGTTTGTGAAAATCAAATGCAAAATAGTTTAATCCAAAGTATTTTTGAAATAAGGAACAAATAAGTTTCATTTATAATATCTGAAATTTGATAGTCCTAAAAACTCTTTTCATCTTCAAAATAGGTCAGTTAAAAGGTCAAAGAAATAGGTGTTTGTACTGCATTCCAGACAATCACATATAATCAAAATGATATTATTGAGAAAATATTTACTGTATCATTATTATTGAGCAATGCCAAAGTCAAAATCACAAACAGTACAAGTACAAAGTGCTAAATTATAGGGTTGGGAAAATCACAGGGATATATTTAAGCTAGCAAAGCTTAAAAATGGCATGTCAACCTCAGAGATACCAAAACAGCATTGGAGTATCATTTGTTTGTGAAATGACTTGCTTTAAACAACTGTCGCACACAATTTGAAAAAAGAAATGGCTGTATTGTAGTCAGTAGATGAGGTGCAGACTCGTTAGTAGACAAGGAGTGGAGAGGCGGTGCAACTATATGATCAGTGTATAATCCCACCAACTTTGAAACGATACTACACTGCAGTGGAAAAGCAAACTAGCAAAAGTGGATTCGCACATGGCCTAAGTGCACTTGCGCCGTGTGCATTAAACCATGCGCTTTGATCGTTAAAATAGGGTCCTTCAAATTCCTACGTTCTTGCCATCTCAGAAAAGCCAAACCAATGTTGATTCTTGTTTTATTACAAGCTCTGTTGCATTCTCTTTTTGCCAGCATTCTTTTATTACTTTTATTCAGCAATAATGCATTAAAGGTGCAGTAGGCCCATGTAATTTTTTGACTGTACTAAAGCATAAAAATCTGTGCATAAAAAAGCATAAAAATTTCTCCTATCTGTGTATTTATTTATTTAAAAAAAAAAAAAATCGCTATGAGCACTTTACTGACATAACTGTGACTTCACTCAGCACTTACATACTGTTGTTCTCATGTTGATTTAATTGATTCTACTACTCTCATTTGTAAGTCGCTTTGGATAAAAGCGTCTGCTAAATGACTAAATGTAAATGTAAATGACTAAATGTAAAAATACCATAATATGTTTGTATATTTAGGAAACATGCTAAGCTTGCATACTTGTTTCTCTGAAAACCAAGCAACAGCCAGTTATTCTACTTTGAATTGTATGTTCTGTGTCAGAATGTTTTTTTTTTATTTTGGTCTGTGTGATCCCGCTTACTACCAATTTACCCAATAGTATTTCGACACACCGGGTTGCCAGCGGAAAACACAGCTTAATGCAGCCATGGATGCCAGCAAACAAAAGCTTTGGCGTCTATCTAAAAATCTCTATGAACAGGAGCATATTAAAACGAAGATAAATCAACTCTTCAACATAAAGTACGTAGGTCTTCTCACCTTCCATTGTCAACTGTGCTTGTTGTGTTTCTCTAATAGAATAACAGCATACATGTAGCACAACATGAGGGCGAGTAAATATGGATGGAAATCTATTTTCTAGGTGAACTTTTTTTTAATCCAAATGTGCAAACGAAACAGTATTTCGTTGTTTTTTAAAAAGGAGTTTCTGATGAAACATTTGCATCTTTATCCTCTAATGAATTCTGTTTATGTTTGCCCCGAGGGCACCATCAGGCCTGCTGCACCCTTTTGCAGTGCACCATCATCAGCATTAAAAAAGGACAGAAGACAGTTTTAAACAAAGGAGAGACATTACCGTCACTGTTTATTCATCGCTTATGCCGGGGCTGATGCGACAGATGTGATACACAGCGCAATTATATGTAATGGAGGACTGAGCACCAGCTCTCGTCGCACAAGGACCTCTTCACAGGCCAATCAATAGCATGGTACGACTTGGCTCGCTGGAAAACATCGTCCTCCTCTGTGTCATCGAGCGCTCCTTGTAGTAATAAGCAGCCGTTGTGAGGCTTTTGAAAGCGCAGCATAACCCACTCGGTTAAATTAAACAGATTTATTTTCTTAGCGTCTCTCTATGACAACGATGAGTGTCTAACCCATTTGATCAAACAATCGAACTGGTTCGGTATTTTCCAAGTGCACAGCCGTATGTGTTACTAGTGACCCTCTCCACTCGTTCACCTCTCTGCTGCTTTTTCTCCATCCCTTTATCTCTAAGATGAAATCGAGATAAGCAGTCTCAACAGAAGCATTTTCCCTGTGTCACAACACACTCAAAAACTCATTAAACCCAAACAAACACAGAATCCTCAATGGAATTGTTCTAGGTTTCTCTGCTGCACCGGGTTTCTCACGCATTACTTCTTTGCTAAGCAGAACTGTTTATCCCTGACTGTTTATGTGATTAAGGTCCGAGCCCTTATGTCTTTACTTTGCATTTTCATTTGGCTCCAGAGCCGCCGTGGCAGAATCACTAGTAGATTTGGATGACCCTCATTCTGATTAGTCATTGATTTCCCATAAGGCTAAAGTGACACTCCTACAGATCAGAGCTTTGCTAATAAGCAGCGTAAGCAATAGAGGAAGTGCAATGAAGGCACTGATAAAGCCACACAATCTCAGCACTGGAAGCGTTAAAGCTGTAAGTAGCTTGAAATTGACAGTTTGTGGCTTCAGGATGGATACTGAATGTGGCTTTATAATTAAAGAGAGACAGATTTTCACATCTCAAACCAATATGATCAATTTGATGGATCACAAAGTCATGCGGTCAAGTGGCAAGGGAAAAATACACTGGCTCAACCTCTCATAGGCTTGAGTAAAGATTTATTTAAACAGCTAGGTCTTTTAATATGTGAAAAATTAAAGGGTATACTATTATAACAACCTTTGATTGACATGACACATCACTAAATTAAGCTATCCATTACAAAAAGTGTATTTCTGGATGAATACTCATGAGGTAGCAAAAATTCATTACATTGCAACATTCCTGAGGCACTAACAAGTGTGCAAATGTCAGTAATTCACTCAGGAAAACACACAAGCTCTGTTATGAAACTAATCTGATATTTAGTCTAATGTCAAAACATTACACAAACCAAATTGCTGCTTTTCTCACCACCACAAGAATCATGCCCATTCAAACGCGCCCCCTCAGATTTATGAGCCAAGTGGATTTTGTCTTCCAAAATTCAGTTTAAAAAACATGTTTTTTCTATTTATCACTTCTAAATTGAAAACATAAGTTCTTAACTTTGAAATCACCTTTTCACATCTAAATCTGATCAGTCCCATCAAGTTCCACAGATAATTTGCTTTAAAATGAAAAAATTATCATCTGCTCACCCTCATGTTGCTCCAAACTTCTATGCACTTCATATGTAGTGGATGTCAAACTCTCAAAACTGCTCTTTTCCACACTGCAAAACTGAACAGTGAAATTAATTAAATTAAATGAGTTTGTTTCACTCAAATAATAATGAAAGTTCATTGTACTTAATAGAAAAAAGTTGCATGAACTCAAAATTTCATTGTAGTAAGCTGAACTTAATATGATTGAGTTGAGCCATAGATATATACACTAGATGTCGCCTTGGGGTTCTAAGCATGCGTCAAAACCGCCGCCATCTTGGAACAGGGGTCTTGTCATAGGAAGTAGCTAGGTAACGCTGCTATGTCCGCCTGTACTTTGAATTCATGGACGATGCTGGACTTTTGTGCTGTGTATGGATGTTCAAACGAAAGAAATATAAAAACCAGACAGCAAAGGATTACATTTCACAAGTGAGAATGTGTTTTATGATATTGAATGTTACGAAATTATATTTCTGGTTACGTTGGTTTGTTTCAGTCCTTGGTTAACAACCGCAGCTAATCCATGCTAGTTACCCATTAGTTTTTGACAGTTTGCGTGGCAGGGGCAGCTGCCACTGAGACCTGTCACTCAACCCGTCACCGCTAGTGGCAGCTGCCACTCGACCTGTCACCGTTATATGCGCCTGCCCCGCGACCTGTCACTGCTGCCACTCGACCTGCCACGGCTATACCCGCCTGCCCCGCGACCTGCCACGGATAAACGCGCCTGTCAGTCGACCTGCCACGGCTATACCCGCCTGCCCCGTGACCTGTCTGCGGTCAAAATCTTAAATTTTCTCTGGATTCAATGATAAATACATGTCTGACCGTTGGAACAAACCCCCCAAAAAGAAAATCACATTCATGACGATTTATGGTGATTTTATTTCCGTTAGACCCTTGCCTACATTGACGCTGATGCATTAAAGAGGAAGGCTCCCCTGTTCCAAGATGCCGGCTCTATTGACGCATTCGTACCAATGAACTGCCGTAGCCAAGGCGACATCTAGTGTATATATTTATGGAGTTGAGCTGCAGCAGATTTCTAATTCCCAGCATGCCTTGCATCAGACCATATAAATAACTGTTGAAATTAAGTGTTATTTTGTGTGTTTTTGCAAAAGATTAACATATGGAGATATAAGTTACTGTTTAATGTTGTGTTATATTGGGATTCAGGGGGGTTCTGTTATGTTAGTTTTGTAGGGTTACCACTGTGGTAAGAGTAGAGCCTGTGGTTAGATTGAGGATGAGCTGCAAAACATTTAAGACCACATGTGTTGTTTGATTACATACATGCAAGTATGTAATGACAGTCTCTCTGATAGTTATAATAGCATGTGTTATTTGCTATGTAACATTTAACCAAGATCTGAATGTGATGTTTATGTAAATTAACTGTATGTAATTAACATTATGATGAGTTGGGAAAGGGATGCTGGTGATGGGATTGTTAGTGAGAGACATCTGTGCACCACACTGGCCTTGATCCGCTTCCATGGCTCTCAGCCCCGCCCCACTTGTCACAAAAATTGTAAGTTCTACCAACTTTAAAAAATGAGTTAGTTTACTTAATTTTTTTGAGGTAATACGTTTCCTCAAATGTTTTGAGTATTCTGAACGTATTGGGTTTTACAGTGCATACAAAGCAAATGCA
Source organism: Chanodichthys erythropterus (assembly GCF_024489055.1). NCBI lineage: Eukaryota > Metazoa > Chordata > Actinopteri > Cypriniformes > Xenocyprididae > Chanodichthys > Chanodichthys erythropterus. Next base: position 5,614,682 of record NC_090235.1, on the reverse strand, counting down.
GGATGCTCACTGGCTGTTAAACACTGTGATATATTATTACTAAAAAAAAAAACAGTGATATATACAGTACTGTGCAAAAGTCTTAGGCCACCATTAGTGCACCATTAATGACCATATATATTTATTTATCAGTCTCTTTATTAGAATATAACCAGAAAATACAGGAAATGTGTATGCAGTTTATATAAAAAACAAAAACAAAAAACACACACAAAAAAAAACAGAAAATTCAGTCATTAATTACTCACCCTCAAACCTGTAAGACTTTAGTTCATCTTCAGAACACAAGATCTTTTTGATGAAATCTGAGAGATTTCCCTCCCTCCATAGACAACGACATACCTAAAAATTATGCGAACATAAGCAGAAGTTCAACCGAACCTGATTGTTTTTGCGAGTACTGTGAAAGCCTAAATTAACCTATAGAACCCTATAGAGTGGGATGAACCGAAGACATGAAGCACCAACATGGAGCTGGGAAACTGAAGGATCTGTAGAGATTCTTTATGAAGGAATGGTCTCTGATATCTTGTCAGGTGTTCTCCAAACTCATCAGGCATTATATGAGAAGACTCAGAGCTGTTATCTTGGCAAAAGGAGATTGCAAAAAATATTGAATAAAAGGGTATGATTAATTGTGAGCTATGTGTATTAGAGAAAAACATTTATTTCATAATGAGGATTTTCCCCTAGCTACTCGATAAGCAGAGAGTGTATATACACATACAGTAAATTTTGGGCAAATCATTACACTTGCCATTGAATTTCTTTTCAATATTGTTTAGTATTGAATAATGGATGGTTTTTTTTGTTTCGTTTTTTTTTGTCTACAAACAATATATAAATATGCAATCCTGCCTTGGCCAAACTAAGGTCTCTCAAAAGCATGCCTAATGCTCAAAAATTGTGTTTAGGTAAGCAATACATGCTAGGTTTTGCAACACAGCCTGAAGTCACAATCCTATTCTAAAATTTCAGCAAAACTCCCTTGAGAGGCACGGCTCGGGAAGCTGGACAATCTCAACAGGTGGACTGTAGACTAACTTTTCTGATGCAATAGCTGAGCAGTTTTAAGAATGAAGCTGTGGGGTAATACACCATAAAATCTATGCTGTTCCACAATGGCAGAATTGGATCAGCCACACAGTCTGAAGCCGATGTTTGTTTTTGCACTGAAATCGGGTTAAAAAATGTGACTTTGGCTTATGTGTAGCATCTCACTTCTCTGAAATGCTTCCTTAGGCCTGGACAGTTGATAGCTCCTGCTGCTCAAACACAGCTGTCTACCAGGCTAAAAAGAGATATAAATGGAGGTGGATATCATGGCTCTTTTCCAAAACCTAGTGAGCTGCCTATATCGTTTTTAAGGGAACTGCACTTTTGGTCAAATTCTAAGGCTGCATCATATTCACACAGTATCCTCCGTGGTTTTATGATGACCGTACCAAATGATAAGAGAGATAAACTTCTTTCAGACTTTATCTAGACACACACACACATCTACACACATAACTGACCCCACTAGACCTCATGCAGACTTTCAGGCAATTATTCAGACAGCTAATTAGGCCATTCTCCTCCTTTAGGCCCAGACAGTGCAGAGGTATGAGACGCAACTGACTGACCCACTGACCCTTCTGCCCCAAAGCTCAACAACAGAATCCATGATTGGTCCACTATACTTACCTCACTTGTAGATGTGCCAGCCACAGAAAACTCCTGAGGTGGTCACCAGTCTCTAGAGTTTGCTATAAATACCAGGAAGCTTAAGGAACCTTCTGGAACTGTGGAGTGAGATCTAATTCTCATAAAGTGCAGTTAAATATTTGGTATGTGCTAGATCAATAATTCTTAAAGCTTGAGGAGCTTTAAAGTCAACATAACAATCAAAACTGACCTTAATTCCTGTTCCTGGTCTTTCTGAAGGAAAAAAAAGAAGAAAAAAAAAAAAGATTTATTAAAATTTCCCATAAAAATCCTAACGCATACAAGCTTTATAATGGCAGATACCAACGAGTTTTAGCTGAAAAAAGTGCTTCTGTCTACATCCATCCATCTTCACATTTGACCTCACATGGCTCCGGGGGGTTAATAAAAGTACTTTTGAAGTGACGCGATGCATTTGATTAAAGAAATATCCCTATTTAACAAATTATGAAGTAAAATATCTAGCTTCCATCAGACCGCCTTCTGTATTCAACTTACGAAGAAAGTGTAAACTGGTGTTGTGTCAGTCTTTTTCCGTAAGTTGAATAGGGAAGGTGTAGGACGTAGCATAAGATTTTTGGACTGCAATAGTTGTACACTTTCTTCGTAAACCGAATACGGAAGGTGGTCTGGCGGAAGCTAGATATTTTACTTCATAACTTGTTAAATATGGAATTTTTTTTTTTTTTTTACACAAACGCATTGCTTCGCTTCAGAGGGTGCCATGTGGAGTAAATTTATGATGGATAGATGTGGTTGGAGGCACTTTCTTCAGCTCATACTAGTTGGTAACGCTCACTGCCATTATAAAGCTCAGATACATCAGATATTTACTAATATATCTCCGATGGTGTTCATCAGAAAGAAGAAAGTCATATAGTTCAACCTAGGATGGCTTGAGGGTGAGTAAAGCTTGAGGAAATTTTCATTTGAAAGTGAACTAATCCTGTAACTTGTTTATCAATTTTGACCGGTGGCACTATTATCAGATATGGGGCCCTATTTTAACGATCTGAAACGCAAGTGTCAAAGCGTGAAGCGCAAATAACTTTGTGGGCGGGTCTCGGCGCTGTTGCTATTTTCCCGGCGGGATAAATGGCTCTTGCGCCCGGCGCAAATCTAAAATGGGTTGGTCTGAAGTAGCTTCATTATTCATAGGTGTGGTTTGGGCATAACGTGAAATAAACTAATCAGAGCGTCATCCAACATTCCCTTTAAAAGCAGGTGCGCAAGTTCCATTATGGATTGCTATTATTATGGCGTATTTACCAGGCGCACGCCAGGAGCGGTTCACAGCCGAGGAGACTGATGTTCTTGTAAGAGCAGTGAAAGACAGAGAAGTTGTGTTGTATGGGGATGGGAGAAACCCACCCAAAATAGCGTCGGTTGAACAGGTTTTTTCACATCTTCATGGCACACCACAATGATTTCCGTCATCTCATGTGTTAATATTTTTTTAGTGTAACATATGATTTGCAAAAATAACTGTTGCATCTGTGTAGATTACATTAGCAAAGTGTATGCGCGTTGTGCACGCTATACATTATGGTCAAGCATGCGCCCTTAAAATAGCATAATGAACAACGTGCAACGCGCCACTGACTTTAGACTAGATTGTTTCTGGTCAGTGGCGCAATTGTTTAATGGAACCGCAAAATAGCACCAGGGATTGTTTGCGCCGGAACACGCCTCTTTTTTTGCGCTGAACCGCCCAGGGAGCGCAAGTTCATTCACTAGTTTAGCGACGTGCTTCTGTGGAGGGAAAAGCGCGCTTTGCGCGGGTGGGAAATAGGAATGACACATGCGTCGGTGTACAAAGTCAATTGCGCTGGGTGCAAGATAGGGCCCACGGTTATAATTTTTGGGCAAACCATTCAGAAGTTATAAGCAAAAATAGGCATTTTTTCATATCTCATGTCCAGTAGGTGGCACTGTGCGGAAACGCTTCATGTAGCTTCTGGTCATGCTTGTGATGACGTGTTCCAGATTTGGTCTGAATACATAAAAGCATTGCAGAGATATAGCCTCGCGTCCACTTTGGTTCGCACGTCTAGGCGGAGTTCAAAAAAGTAGGTTTTTCAGAAAATTCAAAGTGGCGTAAAAATTTTCATGACGGAAAATGACGTCTTAGGGTGCAATCGATTCGACTTGAGCCAAGAAATCAGAATTTTGTTTCTAGCCCATATTCAAAAGTTATTAGCATAAACATAAGTGAAACTTTGCACAAATTTCACAACTTTTTTACCATAAGATTCTATGGGCTGCCATAGACTTCTAGAGCGGAAGAATAATAAGAAAATTACCAGTATCTTTTCCATTTACGCACATTTTCTTCAACCCTAAAGCACAATGCAATGCGCATTCCAAAGAAACATCTGTGAAAAAAGAGAAAATTCCTTCATATTGACATACCGGGGCTGTATTTTCATAAAGACACATTTTATACACCCCAATTATGTGGAGAGTTAAATGCATGTTGTTCCATCTGTGCAACAACATGACCTTGTAATATAGGCTAAGTTCAGGAAACCTATACTTTGTGCACAAAACAAAATGGATAATTTCAATTAAAAAAAAACAATAGTTACAAAACTTGACAGCAACATTAACAATAGCAACAGTGCAAATAAAACTAGCAAACAGTGAAATGTGCAACCCTTATTAATTATTCATGTCCCGGTACATGCTGGGAGCAGCTGCATTAAAGGGTTAGTTCACCCAAAAATGAAAATTCTTTCATTTATTACTTACCCTCATGCCGTTCCACACCCGTAAGAAAAGTATTATTATTTATATGTATAGTGAGTTCTCAAATATTGATTCCAAGATGCATAGATTTGAGTACATTTCAAATGTATAAATGAAGTAAAATCTACTTACCTTTCTACTTAAAGGGTTAGTTCACCCAAAAATGAAAATTGTGTCATTTATTACTTACCCTCATGCCGTTCCACACCTGTAAGACCTTCATTAATCTTCAGAACACAAATTAAGATATTTTAGTTGAAATCTGATGGCTCCGTGAGGCCTCCATAGGGAGCAATGACATTTCCTCTCTCAAGATCCATAAAGGTACTAAAAACATATTTAAATCAGTTCATGTGAGTACAGTGGTTCAATATTAATATTATAAAGTGACGAGAATATTTTTGGAGCGCCAAAAAACCCAAAATAATGACTTATTTAGTGATGGCCGATTTCAAAACACTGCTTCATGAAGCATCGGATCACAAATGAATCAGTGTATTGAATCTGCTGTTCGGAGCGCCAAAGTCACGTGATTTCAGCCGTTGGCAGTTTGACACGCAATCTGAATCATGATTCGATACACTGATTTATTTGTGCTCTGAATCTTCCTGAAGCAGTGTTTTGATATCGGCCATCACTAAATAAATAAAGTCGTTATTTTTTTTGCCGCTCCAAAAATATTCTCGTCGCTTTATAAAATTAATATTGAACCATTGTACTCACATGAACCGATTTAAATATGTTTTTAGTACCTTTATGGAGAGAGAAAGTGTCATTGCTCCATATGGAGGCCTCACTGAGCCATCGGATTTCAACTGAAATATCTTAATTTGTGTTCCGAAGATTAACGAAGGTCTTACAGGTGTGGAACGGCATGAGGGTGAGTAATAAATGACAGAATTTTAATTTTTGGGTGACCTAACCCTTTAAGTAGAAAGTTAAGTAGATTTTACTTCATTTATACATTTGAAATGTACTCAAATCTATGCATCTTGGAATCAATTTTTGAGAACTCACTATAAATATAAGTAATAATACTTATTTGCAGATTGACAGAAGCAAAACAGGTTGTGAATGCCATATCATGTTGGCTTCAAACTACAATAGGCCCAAAAGGCTGCCGTAGCTTGCTGATAATGAGGTGTTACATAAATATACGGAATAAAATAGACTGGTGACCCTGCAGTACGCAGTACAAGCACACACACATACACCCACACTGATTGAGTCAGTAGGGGGCAACCTGGTATGCCCACCTCAATCAGCACCTATTGAATTCCCCTTCTCCTTTCAGTAAGGGCGGATGAGTTGCCCTCCGCACAATGTGTTGGTGTAACAATGTAATTCTTGAAAACACACCCAGATGACCACGCGCACCAACCGAATAAATGAGGTTTCTAGTTCACCAAAACTCAGACACCAATATCATCACTCAGACTTATGAAAACAAAAAGAGAAAAGTATTGTGTCTAAGGGAACACATCTTCCCCATAAAGTGAGCCCTTTCTCTGATAGCCCATGTGACATTTCATCTATTCTCCCTTAGGGTTCTGTTGATCCGTTGTGTTACCTCTGCCTCTTACGCAGGAGTCTTTATCTCCCTCCCTTCTCCCTCCATCCATCCAAACCAGGGAAAAAAGGTCAACCGCACCATTATTTTATCCTGAACCTTTGGCATAACATTTATTCTGAAGGCAAAAAATATCCACCAAAGTGAAATATGAAGGAGGGGCAAACAATAAGAGAGCACTATTGGTTAAGGTCAACTGAAGCTTTGAAGCCTAAGCTAAAGAGTTCAAAAGCCCACTGTGCTGTCTGGAAATTGAATATTATTGGAAATTTTATAATTGTTTTTAAAGACTTCATTGAAAATGAAATACCAAAATAAGCTTATATGATTAGATGTTGTCAGTATAACATAATCAGAGTTCATAAAGGATGATCTGCTGGCCTGGGTCCAGAGTGAGAGAGTTGTAAAAGAAAATCATCCACACATATGTTTGTTTTTTTGTGATGCATTCTACATTGTTGTTGGAAATTCTGCTGATTTGGCACCAAGATAATGTTTTTGCTGGCTAACCTAGATGAGGTTGTCAGATTTGCACAAATGACTTGTAGTCCCGAAAGCATCAGTAAGAATGTGTTGAAAACATCAAAGCAATCAGTAATATTTTGCATCATTTTCCATGTTTATGAGTATGTTTATGAATTTTTGGATTATTATTACTTTATTAATCATTATTTTACTATTAACTATTATTAATAATCAATTTATTATGACAGATGTATCATTTGTTCAAAGATTGGTTCAGTTTTATATGTTCATTAAAAATGGTTCACCCAAATAAAATCACATACACACTAAAAGTATTTTTAAAAGTGTAGAGAAATAAAAAATTGAGGGCCCAAGGTCATATACAGAAGATATAGTAAACAGAAAGCAGTTTAATAACAACTTTAATCATTGTGCTGCCTTTAAAATTGTTATAAATTTCCACTTAAAAATCAGACAAGACCATTTTCAAACATAAACGGAAAACTCTTTATGCGTTTTGGCCGTTCACTTACACAACAACAGCATTTTGGGTGCCTGAAAATGCAAACTTTTGAAAACAGGTTTCAAAATGCAAAACGATACCATTATCGTCACCATGTAAACTACAAAAACATAAATTTGTGTAAATGGTGATGTTGTGCGCACAAGTATAACATGTTCAGTCTATAGCCCTGGGTATACTTTGTTTTTTTTTGAACCATACGAACGCACAGCCTTGCAAAGTATACTTCACTTGGCTCATACACAGGCATTCAACACATGCGCCGTTTTCAGCAATCTCTCGCCATGAATTACATCCCATGTAAATATATTTATATTCTTTCATGCTTGAGTGGTACAAATGAGAGTACTTTCTAACCTCTTCGCACAATCTGTCGTCTTTACAGGGCTCCATTGTTGCTGTAACTTGCATCCGTCTGTTCTGTTTATGCAGGTTTTCTTCAACTACCTTGTGAATCAACGCCCCCAGGGCATGGTCGCCACCTTGTGGATAAACAAAATACTGCATAAGAATAAAATGCGCATGTACGAACTGCACAGTTACAAAAATCTGGCAGTGAGCGTACAGTCTGCGTGTACTCTTCTGATGACGAAATTCGCATTTACTTTGGGCTTTTAGGTCCGTAGTGTTTCTTTACAAAGTAACAACACCAACTACTGGTCTGGCATGCATAATACAACATTTTTAGGCATTTTCACTGTTCCGTGTGAACAGTGATTGTTTTGACGTGTTTGTCTGTATGTGAAAAATGCAAAAGAAAAACTTAGGGTTTTGTACATCGTTGTAGTGTAATTCTGTCAAGTTGGCAGAACTATTTTTGGTCCAATATCCGCTGAGGACATTTTCCTTCAAGTTTTTACCTCTCCCTGAGCAGACAAATCAACATTAGTGCATTGTCGAACATTAGCGTGACCTTATCAATCAGCTCGAGTCATCAGTCACCCTCAAACTCATGTCAGACTAAACACGGAACCAAGCTCAGCAAAAGTCATACCGGGCTAGTGTCTGAGACAAGGCCTCAAATGTCTTTAAATCCTTTAGGACTACTCTGCTTATCTTATCAGAGCAGGCAAAGGAGCAAACTCAGTGTAAAAGATAATGAAAAAGGTGAGGAGAAAGACAAAGACATCCCAGGAACAACAAAACAAGGGATGACCACCCATGGATTCTTTGGGGGGTTTTACTTAATTACTTCCTTAATCGATCGGGCCCGTTGCTGCTTGGTCAGTAGAGACGGCTGGTACGTGGCCATTTATTGACCTGTATGTTGATTTTGCTTTGCTGTACACAACGAAACCTTCTGGCTTAAGAGAGAAGCTGGGGAAAAGACACGGCCCCAAGTGAACTCCATAATAAAGCAGATTTGAAGTGTTTCTTACTTGGGGTCTGTAACAATAGTCTTAGGAATTCAATGAAATACAGCAAAAGTGTCACAAAATAATAACTACCATCAATTAGTTCCTGACTGGTCATAGTTAATATCTGCCAAGTGTTACCCAGGCATGTCCTGATTTTGCAGAGGTAGACGTGTTCCTGTCTGAAAATTTAGTCCTAAACCTAAACCTGACACTATCCATAAGTTATCCCTAAAATCGTAGGGAAATTATAGGTGAATAACACTGATGTAGAAACACCTAACCTTGACTGTAAGCCTAAACTTGACATTAACTGTAAACTTGTCCCTCAAATCTGAATGCTGTTCCAGGATCAACAAAGATGTTGATCCAGGAACATGTTGTACTTAGCGAAATCAGGTTCTCCATTACCCATGTGTCTAACACCAGACTCTATAGGTGACACTTTAAAGACCTGTCAAAATACTGGGGCAAACAATAGTATTATATGCACTAATTGGCTAAACAAGCAACATGTGGCAACTATCAGTGCAGAGAAGGAAAAGGGAACTATAAGACACCAATAAACAATGAACTATTTCAAAGAAATACAAAACAGATAAGGTGGGGCAGTTAGGAAATTGTTGAAAGTAAAATTATATTGTGACAAATTCAGTCAATTAAGACAAATTCATAGGAATATAATAGATTTCCTACCATTTTGAGTCTCAGTAAAGTTCTAAGCTTTACTTGCACTGCCAACATTTTCACTGGCCTCAGGACAAAAGAAAGATCTTTTGTTTAGCAATGTATTTTTATATGTGCTGTTAAAAGAGGATTTAGAATTATTATTGCAATGTTTTTTGTAATTCTGCTTTAAAACAGTTTGGATTGTGAAAAGTGTTAAAAATGGATGCACAAGATCAATGAATTTAATGAAATGAAATGGAAGTTGCGATCGTCTTTTCTTCCCTATTGTGACATATTCAACCACTTTATAATGTACACCTTGTTAGTACCGGTTCTGGAAACATTCCTCCGAGATTCAGGTCCATATTGACATGAAAGCATCACACAGTTGCTACAGATTGATGTGAATCTCCCGTTCTACCATATGCCAAAGTTGCTCTATTGGATTGAGATTTGGTGACTGTGGAGGTCACTTGAGTTGAGTAAAGTCAAACCAGTTTGAGATGATTTGATATTTTTGACATGACTCGTTATCCTGCTGGAAGTAGCTATCAGAAGATGGGTACACTGGGATCATAAAGGGATGGACATGGTCAGCAACAATACTCAGGTAGGCTGTGGCATTTAAACGATGCTCAATTGGACCCAAAGTGTGAAAATATCCCATCACACCATTACACCACCAGCAGCCTGAACCATTGATACAAGGCAGGATGGATCCATGCTTTCATGTTGTTTACACAAAGTTCTGACCCTACCATTTGAGTGTCACCATAGAAATCCATCAGACCAGACAACATTTTTCCAATCTTCTATTGTCCAATTTTTGGTGAGCCAGTGTGAGTTGTAGCCTCAGTTTCCTGTTCTTAGCTCACAGGTGTGGCACCTGGCATGGTCTTCTGCCACTTTAGCCCATCTGCTTCAATGTTGTGCATTCAGAGAAGCTCTTCTGCAGACTTCGGTTGTAACAACGGTTATTGAGTTACTGTTGCCTTTCTATCAGCTTGAACCAGTCTGGCCATTTGTATTTGTATTTATTTATTTATAAAGCACTTTCCAGGCTACTCTGTAGCTCCAAAGTGCTGTAGATTGTAAGGAAAATCAATGATTAAAATATAATAAATTCTCTTCTGACCTCTGGCACCAACAAGGCATTTTTGCCCAAAGAACTGCCACTCACTGAATATTTTCTCTTTTTTTGGGCTGTAAACCTTAGAGATGGTTGAGTGTGGATAAATCATTTATAATAAACACGGCAACATTCCATAGAAAAGGCTGACTAAAGTATGACTTTAATGTTGATCCCTTCCAAAATAAACAAACTAATTTCTAACATTGCTTTCTAGACAGTTTTGATATCATAGCCTACTCATGACCATTCTCAACTGAATTGCAGTCAATCAAAATTAGAAAGAGTTACAAGTTATTTCAACAGGTGCAACTTGTTTCTGGAAAATATTGTATGCAAGTTTGACTGTGGTAAATTTAGTAGAGGAAGCAATATTATAGCATTCATACATGCAGTACTCGTTAAAAGTATTTAAGAACTCTTCAATTAATGAGGCTGTACTCATGTCAACTTTGTCCTTCAGATTCTCTGGAAAGCTATAAAAACACTCCACACCTCTTCACAGACAACACCGACCATGCACAACTTTATCTCTTTGCTTTCACTGAAATCTTCAATATCAAGTCTTTGAAAGTGTATTTATTCTTGGCCTTGTCATCTTATGCACTGGAACCTTCTGACCGTTGAAAAAATATATCCCATTGCACTGCATCATCCACTTTGAGTCAGCGTTTTTTTCAAACCTGCCTCAGTCATCTCATACTGAATAATCTAAGCAGCCTGCCAAAGATTGACTTTCATTTTGGTTTCTTTTCTTATTCTTCTTTATCTTATAGATGCAGTCTATTCCTTCACCTCTCCTTTTACTCTCCTTTTACATCGATCTTTGTAATTCAATTTTTAATGTGCCGCTACATCTCTCTTTTTCTCAGTCTCTTTTCTTCATCCTTCGTTCCACGCTCTGAATCAGCCTTTAAGTCGTGACACTGCACAATATTGCCAGCGATTTGCCTGGCAGATGCCTTTATCCAAGGCCTCTGTTTCTACAATCACATTAGCCATTAGTACAGCTGGGGAGGCACTGGAGCGAATCAGGTTAAGTAGCTGCTCAAGGGTACAAACAATAGAGGCCCACCTGGAGTTCAGGCCTGCCTGACTCACTCAAAAGTACACATACTCACACACTTGCACTAAATGGGTGAGTTTACACGCTTAGATATCCACACAAGCAGACATTTGCTAATTCATATCAGACCGGGTTGGGTGAGAAAGTGGTTAAAGAATGGTCACAGCAGAAAGAGAGAGAAAGTGAAATTAATGCGAGCTGGTGAGGTAGCACTGTCAGTTCAGTTTAATACACTTATGTAACCCTGAACATGATAGAGAGAAGGAGAGAGAGAGAAAAAAACACAGCATTTTGTCTATAGCATTTCAGTTGGATTGTATAGCTATCTTAGTATCTCTGCTTTCTAAAAAAGCATCCTTCAAAAGCCAACAATTTCAGCACCATGGAAAATAAATGAAACTTCAGGACCATGGACAGCTCTCTAAACCAGCTCAGAAAAGACTAACACAATGAATCTTGTATTATGACACACTTCTGCTGTCTGTTACGGCTGCACAATTTCAATTCAAAAGACTGAAAACTCAGTCTCTAGACATTCATGCCCTCCGAAAATTTGGAAACACTCTGGGCAAAGTTGTCAGGTAGCGGACAGAGGACCCAAATGCAAAAGTACAGGAAATAAGGTTTACTCAGTTCAAAAATTAACTCAGACAGTCTGCTGTCCAAAGGCAGAAAATAGTGAGCAGACAGCCCCAGCTGAGACACAAAGCACCTCGGTCAGTGTCCCGACAGTAACACGCAGGCAGCAGGACACTGGACAGGAAAACAGGTGAGACACTCTCGAAAAGACAGACTAGACTTGACTTTAACTGACAAACTTTTTTAATAAAATGTTTTTATAGTTTGTGTTGTCTTTTATCATGCCAGTGCAAAATTAAGATTTGTCATTATATCAGGTTTTTATGCTAAAATACAACCCAAAACCTAACTTCGCCTATAGTGCCTCCAAACTTTAACAGGAAATTAATATTCCACAATTGGAATTTTCTTTTTAAAAATGTTTAAAAAAAAAAAAATCTCTGCGAGCATCATTATCATCTGATGAAACATCAACACACAAGTAGTGTTTAATCTACTGTCAAAGAATATTCATGTGAAAATGTTGGTTTTGTGTGTACAGACAGATCTTCATAGCAAACACAGAAGAATAAAGAGCTATTTTAGGCACTATCTCTTGCACTGACAGAAAGTATTTTTGCTTTTTTGTCATTTGAGTCTGTTGCATATACAAACAATAAATAAATCATTGCAATAATAAGAAGACGCAAACAAAAGTTGCGACTGAGATTGAAACATTCAGATAAATGGTGTGACAGCAGACGGAGAGAATATTGAAGGATGAATGAATTAGTCGACATGGAGAACGAGATGGATGAGGGGCGGGTAACGGAGGGGGAGGAGAACAGAGAACAGAACGCACCCGTCTCTGTGTGATCTCGCATGCCCCGTGAATAAAAACCTTAGGAAAAGCAATTAAACACCAAACAAGGATACATGACTGCAGCAAGTCACATTGATGATAATGGATTATCTGGATAATCAATGTGCCCATAGCAGGGCTACTCATGAATTAATCACAACCAACACGCGAAAGCAAACAGAAACAGCCTAGTTTTACTAATGTCTCTGGCTGCCTAGCAACGCCTGAGCCACAATGTGCACATCAGCACATCGCCATCACACACAACCCGAGCCAAACGTATCTGAACATAGAAGACTAATAAAAGACATGCACAACACAAACACAATGCTGATGGCATATAAAAGGACAGCTTGCTTATTATCAACAGACACAAATCTGTTTGAAGGGCCAGAGTATATGTTCCTCAAACACACAAGTCTTTGAGAGTTTCAGAGAAACTTTGATTTTGGGAAAAGAAGATAACGTGAGAGTCTTGAGATATAAAGATATGGGCTACAGCAAGTGAAACAGTTTAATACTGGATGAGAAATGAACTCTGGAGGGAGAAAAAAAGAATGTGATTGACAACAGAAGCAATTGACATGGCATACTATGCACAGACAAGTGCAAGGACGGTAGATGCAGCAAGTTAAAGAAGTGATAGTTCTCCCTCTCTCTCATTCACTTTACTGCTGTCACTACAGCAACATGCCTGGAGGGGACACAAGAGAGGCAGCATCCCTGACAAAAACAACAGAGAAAGGGAGCAGGGATCGAAAGAGGGAGAACACAGGAAAGAAAGAAAGGCAGAGAATGAATGAGTGATGCTGGGAATGACAATAGGGCAACATGCAAAATGAGGGAAAGAGGACAGATCAATTAGTCACACCTCATTGGTCCATTTCAAATGTAACCTAGAGGTGTGAAGACACTGCATGAATTGCACAGAAATTTAATTTACATATGATGGCAATAACTTTTCAGTCTATATGAGTGGTAGTCATGTGGCCTCTGTCAAAGTCAGAGGCAGTAGGTGCATCCCAATTTGCATACATACACTGTAAAAAAAATCCCGTTGTTTGTATGCCTTAAAACTCATCTTTTCTCTCTCGCATTTGGTATATAATATGTAGGTATTTGAGTGTATTTATGTATGTGTATATGTTTATGCATGTATGTGTATGTCTATATATGTGTATATAATGTGTATTTATGCATGTGTATGTATGCGTATGTATATATCATGTATGTCATACATGTGTGTGTACGTGCATATATCTGTATATATACGTAGGTGTGTATGTATGTGTATATATATATGGATGTGTATATATATGTGTATATGTAGATATGTGTGTATATAGTGTCTATATTTCTCTGCCTTCTGTTTCTTTGTCTTTTAACTGTTTCTTTCATACTTTATGTACACTCCTCTTCTAATTGTTGTACAGCACTTTGGTCGGCCTTTGGCCGTTTTTAAATGTGCTCTAGAAATAAACCGAACTTGAACTTGAACTTGAACTATGGAAAAATACCGGCAGCTGTGGTTACCAGAACAATACTGTAAAAATGACATCAAACCGTAAACATACTTACGGAGTTACATGTGAATTTTACATTTTAAATCTGTTAAATTTACAGTAAAATAACGTATTTCATTAACTGATATAATGTTAATTTACCAACCTAATGAAGTACTAATATCTGTTTTGTACCTTTATAATACACTGACAGTCACCAAACACAGTGGTGATGAGAGTCACATGATGAATCAAAGTTCATCACAAGCAGCTTTTCCACAAGCTGAGGAGGACAACACTAACATATAGAAGGTGCACACAGTGTCATTCACACACACACTAAACACCATCATGGTAACATGCATGAAATTTTAAAAATGCAATAAACATTAATTTAACAATAATGTACATAACTGATTAGAAAAAAAATGAGAAAAACTAAGAAGAAACAGAGTTATTTCAACGAAAATATATCAAATGTGAAGTATCACGCAGGGAATTGTGGGAATGTCAATATACGGTTTTTCACTGTAAATTTTACAATGAATTGTTATTTTTCACTTCCAAAAACTGTGAATTTAATGGTATTTTACCGTAAAATTACATTAAATGTACCATTAGATCTATTACAGTTATTCACTGTATATAGTACGGAAACTTTCTGTAAACCAATCAACAGTTTTTCACCGCAGCCTTTTTACAGTCTTTTACTGTTAAAATCACGGTCATTTTTTACAGTGTATGCACTATTATATTTCATTTTGTAGTATAAATAGTTTGAGTACACACTGAAAATTTCAACAATAAGAAGTGTACTTCAAATACCCAAATGATGCAGTTATTTAGCTATATATATATATATATATATATATATATATATATATATATATATATATATATATATTAAAAAAAAAAAAAACGAAGTGTAATGTTGGACACCTCATGCACTTAACAGTCACAGCTTTAAAGGGATAGTTCACCCAAAAATTAAAATTCTGTCATTAATTACTCACCCTTATGTCGTTCCAAACCGGTAAGATCTTCCTTCATCTTCGGAACACACTAAGATAGTTTTGATGAAATCCGATAGGTTTCTGACCTCCCTATAGACATGAATGTCATAACCAATTTCAAGGCCCAGAAAGGTAAGACATCGTTAAAATAGGCCATGTGGCTACAGTGGTTCAACCTTAATGTTATGAAGTGACGAGAATACTTTTTGTGCGCAAAAACAAAACACAAACAAAAATAATGACTTTATTCAACAATTTCTTGTTTTCCCTGTCAATCTCCTATGCTGTTGACATAGTAAATACAGTGTAGTGCTTCTGTGTTCTACGTCAGAACGCAGTCTCAGTATTGGCCGGTTCCTGCGTCAGCATCGCACGCATACGTCATGCTGCTCACTTGAACAGCTTTGGCCAATACTGAGCCGTAGAAACGTCAGCAGCATAGGAGACTGACATGGAAAATAAGAAATGGTTTTATGCACACAAAAAATATTCTCGTCGCTTAGGGTTTATGCAGATGATATGATTGGAGAAGTCCAGCATGTTCACCAGAGAGAATTCATATTAAGTGCTGGGTATACTTAGTTTTATGCATATGCTAGTGTACATGCACAGTCGATTGCACAGCCTTGCAAAGCATACTTCATTTGATTTTGAGCAATCTCTCGCCACGAGTTACAACCCATGTAAATATATTTGTATTCTTTCATTCTAGAGTTGTACAAATGAGGATACTTTCTAACCTCTTCACACAATCTCTCGTCTATATAGGCCTGTAACTTGCATGTGTTCCGGTCTGTTCTGTTTATGCAGTTCTTCTTTGACTACCTTGTGAATTGACACCCCCAGGGCACAGATGCCACATTGTGGATAAACCAATTATTGCAAAAAATGAAATGCGTACGCATACTGTACGCGCACCACCAGATTTTTGTAACCACGTGGATGCATAGGTCGCATACGGTTACAAAAATCCGGTGGTGCACGTACAGTATGCGTGTACTCTTCTGATGATGAAATTCGTGTTGCGCGTATATGCGTAAAAAATGAACTATACTTTGGGCTTTTTTGGCAGTGCTGGGTAGTAACTGATTACTTGTAATCTTGATTACGTAATCAGATTACAAAAAGTAAGTATTTGTAATTAGATATTACATTTTTAAATACTCGTAATCACACTACAGTTACTTTTCTATTGATTACATGTTATTAGTCAGGAAACCCTGATGTAATATAATATTTAACGCACTTAAGTTTGTTGATAACAAAGAAGATAATATATTTTCTTTCTCTTTATATCAGTATTGTACAAGATTATCCTATTCAAATCAATGTGATACACAAGTTAGGCCAAAAGTAATCTAAAAGTAACCAAAGAATACATTACCTAAAATGAGTAATCTAGATTACAGTACTAACTAGAATTTTTGTCATGTAATTTGGAATCAGTAATCGACTACAATTTGTAAGTAATCTACCCAGCACTGATTACCAGAATATCGAGTTATGACATTTTGATTAAAAATTGGAAGGTCAAAAACTAAACAAAGGAAGCACATAACTGGATGAATCATTCACAGTGACAATAATAACATGCATTTAAAAAACATATCCATTTCATGCCAACAGAACAGCGTTTATGATAATAACCCATGCAGTGTGAACAGCATACAGACTTCCAAAGCATTACACTGTATCATCATGTGTAATGATCCAACTGCAAATTCAAATGAGATGTAACAAGAACTAAGCAAATATTTAAAGAGTACTATGTCTCAGTAGAAACTGAAATATAAGTTAAAAAATGAAATGTATAACAATTCTTTTGCTAACACTTTACAATAAGGTCTCATTTGTTAACATTATTTAATGTATTAACTAACATTAACTAACAAGCAATAGGTTTGTTACAGTATTTATTAATCTTTGTTAAAGTTAGTTAATAAAAATCCCGCTGTTTATTGTTTGTTCATGTTAGTTCACAGTGCATTAACTAATGTTAACAAATACAACATTTGATTTCCGTAATGTATCGGTATTAACATGAAATAAGATTAGAAGTATTGTTAATTCTTAGTTCATGTTAACCAAAATAGTTAACTAAGGAAACCTTATTGTAAATTGTTATCCAGTTTTCTTCTTGTGATCTTCCTAACAGAACAATTTTAATCTTCTAACCAACACAGGTACATTCTGTCTTAATTCTGTACAATATATAAAAGTCTTTTACAATTGTTGCTCGTCAGACTGTACCAACATGATCCCCGCTGAAAGCCATGTCACACCGTGGGATCTCCGTTTCCTTTAATGTCAGACTGTACGACAGTCAACATTCATTAAAAATGGACTCACACAAGAAGACTCATCCAGAGTTCATTTGTCTGTGACATGTTCGGTGACTTGAGCTGAATTTACATGCAGGATAGAAATGGTGGCTAGATCTCTAGAGTTCAGTTTGATCGTGGCTACTCTTGAAAAGAAGAAGAACAAAGATTATGTGTGAAGAGCAAATGGTGGTTTGTTGTTGTCACACTGTGTCATCAGGTTTGATTTGATGGTTGTCATAGGAGAGTCCACACTGCAAGACAGTGCCTCAAAACTTGTGACAGTTGTGCAGTGAAGTGAAACTTGACTGCAATAGTCATTAATCTGCTGTCTGTGAACATGTCAAACTACGATCAAAGATTACAGATTTTGGTCTAGGATCAGAGGAATCTTTTAGGATTTACAATATTTTGTCTCAGACATGTCCAAATCGTGGCTAAAGTCACAGTGTGCACCCAGCTTTAGTAGACTTGAGTACATCTTCTACAGGGACGCAGGAGACATTTTCAAAGTGAGGGGGACCAAACTGCGTTCCGGGGGAAATGTAGGGGAAATGTAGATATCTATTTCAGATATCTCTTTTATGGATGCCATCAATGCTTTTGCCTTTCAAGATGTAATTACCGAAATCAAAACAGTCCATAAACTATAAATCCTCATGAAAACGTCAGTCAAGCCAGCTCGCGCGTCAACCTGAGAGATCAGCCTCCTTACCTTAAAGTGTCAAATTTCTCGGTTTCTGAATGGACGGTTTGGCTTGATACCATCGACCTGTCCTAAAACGTTAGCACGCTTTGATCGATGGTTTGGAGATCGTGTGTTTCTCCATTTGAGAGCGCATTTCCTGTTCACATCCGCGACAAAACAGCTGATTATTTACGAACGAAAGCTCACAGAAACGTGAAAATGGTTTCATTTGAAAGAAAATATCCTAAGCTTAAAGGTGATATAGTGTGACTGAAGCAGCCCTTATCAAAAGTGCGGGGGTCGACTTCTATATTTTCAAAACCGCGGGGGTCCTGACCCCCCTGTCCCCCGTGCCCCTGATCTTCTACAATGCGTAGAACGTTCTCAATTAAATGTAATTTTGACATTTTTTGAGGGATTTAAAATAATAATAAAAAATGTTCTAACTGCAGAGATTATAAAATAATAATAATAAAAAATGTAAAGACTAAAATTATTTTTTAGAAAATGATTAGCAATAGCATTAATTCTTTAAAAAGATAAGTAAAGCAATTTTGTTTTGAAATATTGGTTATATTTGAAAAATAATGGTAATTTTCTCAAATGTATTAAACTGGCATGGATACTACATTTCTTAGAAACTGACACACTTTACACCAGACTTTTCAAAGATTTACTCTTTTTATCATCTCAGATCTCATTATTTAACAATGACCCACATATCAACTGCAAACTGTGACTAGAAAAGTTCTCCCCCACTACAGCTTTTTTTTTTTTTTTTTTTTTTAAGGACAAAATCAATAGAAACAGCTCGACAAACATTTAAACAAACCAGAATTATTTACGTTTACCAAATCATTAAAAATACACAGGTCTTATTAGATGAGTGGGCGGTAGGGGCGTGGCCATAACTCAGGCAACCGCAACCTGTCAATCATATACTGTGGCGGGAGCAAAAAACGAGTGTCAGTGAGGATGCCTAGGCTATGATTGCCTTACTTTTCCTGTTACTGGCATCGTGTGTGCGTTTGGACAAAACCCACAGTAAACGCTTAGAGGGATCTAACAAAAGCTCACAGAAGTTCAGTGACCGCAAAATATGACTGTATGAGTTGACAGAATCGTTTTTTTTTTTTTTTTTTTACACTTATTGAGTGGGTTATTTTTATTTTTTTTCTTCGACGCCTGTCACCTAACCAAAGAGACACCTGCCGCTGAAGACGTAGGCTACTTTCTCCTTGTAATCTCAACCGACAGTTTATCGTACCAGTTTTCTTCTCTTGTGGAGGATTTTGTCTCAGAAAGGAATTATTCAGTTACTTGTTCCAGTAAATTCCAACAGACCTGCTCAGGATGCCTTGGATGAGCGTCTCTCTGCCATGGAGTTGCATTCGGGAAAGCGCGAAGCTCTCTGACTGAACAAACTAGCCGTACTGCGGCACGGCTTCGCAAAATAAACGCTTTGCTACTGTCTGACCACTTGCTGAGTCGCAGGAATGTTGTAAAAACCGCTAGTTTTGCGTTGGACTGGGGGACTGAGAGTCGAAGAAGGCGAAGAGACCACAGCAGGTGCACGTGAACGCAGGAATATTATAATGGCTCTCGCGGCGGTTTCCCTCTACCTTCTCGCGCTTGCCTGGACGAACTTGCGCCCGGTCCACGGGAACAACCGCCACGCCGTTTACTGGAACAGCTCAAACATCCAGTAAGTGGGTTCATAAGTTTTCTACGTCGGATGTGCGGAGATTTAGGTCCCGTACGACGGTTAACACGTAGAGATCGAGGGAGAAAAGATAGGAGAATCTCACGAATACATGTCCGGGACATATTTACACCAGAGAATCACAAGAACAGAACTAGAATTTCCCCCTCAAAGCACAATTGAGATTTTGTTTAATATGACTTTTAATGCCAATTAAGCACATTTTCATGCCAGATTTGAATTAATGCGTAATTTGACCGGAATTATATTTGTCAGACCATTCTTGTAGGCTTATATTTTTCAAAATGTATAGCCTATATATATATATATATATATATATATATATATATATATATATATATATATATATATATATAAACCAATTGATTTATTTATAATTATTTTGGGGTGACGCATAACCCGAACATTTTCTTGACAGGTTTCGTGAGATTTATCTGAGAGTTTTGATTTAGGGGACAACTGTCTGGTCACGTGCTGTACATTTCGACTTGTGCGCTGAGGAAGTTGATGAAGTGGCTCCTGATTGAGACGTGTTTTCTTCAGCCTCCAGACTGATTTATTTCTTTTACTATCACAGGTTTTGATTGTGTGGATTGTGTGCTGACAGTTGATAATTCACATTACCTGACAGCCGATACTGGATAGCTAAATAATCCGAGAGGAAAATCAGTATGGTGCCTTTTTTCTTCACCTTTTTTTTTTTTTTTTTTTAAATCTCGCCTCAGATCTTCTTCTTCTCCCTTGCTGCCCTGTTCTCTAGAAGAGCTTCTATACTGTAGCCTTTCTTCAGTTTAATTTCTTTTGTCTGTAATTACAAGAACTGTAGTGGTGATGAATGAGAAGTCTTGTGCCTTTAGTGTTATTATCTTAAGATTAATCACATTTATCTCTCCTCTGATAAAAGGGAGGGCGAGCAGCTCCTCCCTCCTCCCCCCACCTCACGTCTATTTGTATTCATCTCATCCACTTATCTCCTAGCTATATTCTGCTTACCCGCTCTCTTCTCGTCTTCTGTATCACTTTCAGTGGTCTTTTTTTTGCTGTATTCCCCTCTTTCATCTCAGTATTGATATGCATCACTATATGTGATGGAAATAGCATGGAAATATTTCTCATATTCAAACTGGGGGTCAGAGTATATGGCATGAATGTCAGCGAGCATTGCACTCTAAACATGGTCACAGCATTACTCAAAAACCTCTAGAGCAAACTATGGACCCAACAAGCACCAGCTGCAGCAGAAATTAAGTGTGTAAGTGTGTGTATTTGTGTGTAGAAAAGATGAGAAGAGCCTCATTAATACCCAGGTCCTCATTATCTTAACCGCAGCATCTTCAAAGTGCACAGCAGTCACACGTTTCCCTGTGTGTCACATTCTGTTGATACTGTTATCTATTACCTTTAATTATCCTTTTTGTTTGAACGCAAGTTTTGGTTAGATGTCTACAGATGTCTGCTTATCTTTATTTATACAGCTAGGTATAAAGTGGGCTGTATAGAATAATTTCATTCATTTTGTTGCATCGGTAGTATTAATTATTTCTAAAGGGGTGGTTGATTATGATTTCACTTTTTTAGTTAGTGTGTAATGTTGCTGTTTGATTATAAACAACATCTGCAAAGTTACAACGCTCAAAGTTCAATGCAAAGGAGATATTTTCTTTTACAGAAATTGCTTTTTAAGGACTACAACAATTGGCTGATAGAGACTACAACAAGCTTCTTCCTGGGTTGGTGACATCACATATCCCAAAATTTACACAAACCCTGTCCCTAAAAACATGCAACAAAGGAGGCGAGGCCTTGTTGGGCTGCTTTAGAGAAGAGGAAGAGTTGTTGTAGTAGAGTGTTGTTGCCATGCCGACATTTTACACCGGACATGCTTCACAAACGAGGGTCAATTGAACATTGGATTTGCACAAAAAATTAACATGATGGCACATGCTAGTCGGTGAGCTGAATCAACTCCACAGCAACTACATAAATGGATCCACTAACCATTCAGAAACATACAGTTGCATTCTAAAAGTTTTAACTTCTTCCTGAGTCTCTCCATCAGTGTCCGACTTTGGTTTGAACAATGTAATGTTGAACACTGTTACATTTTGACTGCGTGAGATTCTCCAGCTTTGTTTTTGTTGAGCAACCAAAGCATGAGCTGTTAAAGCTCCACCCTCTTCTGGAAAGGGGGCCGGGAGCAGCAGCTCATTTGCATTTAAAGGGACGCACACACAAAAACGGCGTGTTTTTGCTCACACCCAAATAGGGGGAAAATTTGTCAAGCTATAATAAATTATCTGTGGGGTATTTTGAGCTTGAAACTTCAGACACATTCTGGGGACACCAGAGACTTATTAAATATTGTAAAAGGGGCATTATAGGTCCCCTTTAAATTGTGATATATGCAGTAGAGAATAGTGAAAGGTTTGTGTATGTTAGATACGAAAGAAAAAAAGTGAAATATACTTTGAGGTTCTTTGAGTCTTGGCAGGTGCATGTCTTTCTGAAATATAGCTATTTATGAGAATTAGTAATGTTTTAGCGGTTATTGTTGGTATTAATGTTTCGTGTTCAGAACTCAGTGTCAGGGTGTTTGTACCTACATGTCTCTGTTAGTACAGAGTCTATTTCTACTCCCACACTGGGAGAAGATCTGTAAAATAATGCGTAAACTGACCCAGATTGCAGGTAGCCGAGGAACTCTCTGAGGCCTTACAGCATGAATACTGATCCCAGATCAGTCCTGAGAGGCTTAAAGCTTCGGGCCACACACTACTCAGAAAGCGCATGCAGGCTTGGTACAAACTGGAGCAACAATCTCCCAACCAACCGGTTCCCATGAGCCCCTCAAGGGCATGAGAGTGTTTATGGCCCAGTGGGTTGTCACAGTTCTAGGTGAGACCCTCCTTTTGCAGTGAGCCTAACGCTTGGTCTAGCTGAGGTAGACGAGTTAGCAGTGGAGCCGGTAGAGCACTTTATGTGGGCTAACGTAACCAGGATCACTCTCACTTCGCATCCTGGTACTCACATCGCCGAGACAGATAAAAGAGCAGACTGATAAAAGCGCTTTCATGGATGCGGCGAGAAAACCTTGCTCATGGAGTCTGTTTGAAATTTCACTGTAAAGTCAAGTGAATAGAGGATCATCAATCATGTGAGATGATGCGTCTGGGGAAAATGCCACTTCTGGAAGAAGTCAGAAAGAATGCGACTGCTGGTGTAATATGACAGAAATTCGCATGGAGTTCTTCA
Organism: Chanodichthys erythropterus; assembly: GCF_024489055.1. Taxonomy (NCBI): domain Eukaryota; kingdom Metazoa; phylum Chordata; class Actinopteri; order Cypriniformes; family Xenocyprididae; genus Chanodichthys; species Chanodichthys erythropterus. The sequence continues at coordinate 5,591,531 of NC_090235.1, read as the reverse complement.
GATATGTGTAAACAACTGAAACAAACATTTATAGGTAGATGTGGGCGATATGGCAAAAATATCACAGCATGATAAAAAAAAAAATTGCGATTTTATTACGATTTTTTCATGTTTGTTTCACTATTTCGTAAGTGACTGAACAGGACAGCCAAACTGCCTAACAAGGTAACAAAATATAAAAGAAAAAGAATGACAGACCTTTTAGGCCTAAGTAGGGGTGAACGAAGATAAAAATATTTATTTTATTGGTTTATATTTGTTATTACAAATAACAACACAAAAACAAAGATGCACATTACAAATACAATATAATATACAAATGATATTGTGCTTTATTTTTTCAGTAGGTGTAATAACAGTAGTATTCAAGAAATTGAATAAAAAAATGTAAAAACAAAATACTAGACTTCACTGAATAAATTATATACACTGATTCCTATTAAAGATACTGAAGTTATTCAGTGAAGAGCAGTAAGTGATCTTCTCTTGGTTTTTTTGTTCTTTGATTGACATTAATGACAAGCAGCAGCAAATTAACTAGGCTGCTGTCACTTTAAGACCATGCACGGATCTAATATACAGTTAACGTTCACTTAAGAGATAATAAACTGTGTTTATTTAAGTCTTGTGTGTATTTGACAGTTTCAGCGCAATAAGACGGGAAAGATAACGTAGTTCAGTACTCACACGCTGTTTGAAAGGTTTTAGTAAAAAACGCATGTCAGAACAGTGTGCGAATAAACTGTTTAACCGACAAGGCTTTAAAACGCAAATCAATTTTCATGATTGTGAATAACTGCAATGTCATGTGAGTCTAACTCCACCTCTGCGTTAACGTGATGTAAATGTACGTCGCATCATACAGTATGTTGGGACAAAGGCGCCAGAACTTGCACTGTAGCACGATACTACAATATTTCTTAAAAAGCAGATCGTGGAGACATTTTAATTGTCCACGATTAAAAATCGCGATATCGCACACCCCTGTGTAAAGGGTGTTGATTCGGATGGTGAGGATGAGTCAGTAGCACACGGCTGGGCTTTGATTGCATCTGCACGGCCCCATTAGGAGGCAACGCTCTCAGCTTTTGCTGGCACTGGCACTGCAACCCAAGCTCATTACAGCTGTCCCAGCTAATGGAACACACACTCACACACAAAGTCATTTAGTTGCGTTCTGTCCAACGCACACGCAAAGTCCCTTGCAAACAAGTATGCATACTAATGTACTTTATGCGGATCAAACTGACTTGTAAGCTGAATGAGAAGAACATTCATGCACACGAGTGACAGGAAAAATCCAACCTTTATACACACACACACACACACACACACACAGACACACACATTAAATCATTGCTGCTCCCAGGTTCTCAGCTAATTAGCAAAGTTTGATGTGGAACATGTGTAGCTGAGCAAGGTGGCCGTAGGGTACATTTCCTGTGGCGGCATGGCCTCTTGCACCCAGCACCAGGTTGGTGTCAAGGCCCAGTATCAGAGCAGGGGCCTTTAATTGGTCAGCCTCTGTCAACATGATGATAACAAACGAGAGCCCTGCTCTCAGCTCTAGGCTAGGCAACGGTGAAGGGCTTATGTAAAGGGAGATTTACCTAAGAAGAAAGACAAAATGAAATGTAATATGTGCTGAGAAAGAACGAACATACAGGCTGCAACACTGCGACCTTTAAGAGCTGGGTCAAATGAATTTGAAACTTGCTTTTAGTGAATTTATTCTCACTTGTGGTGTGTTGCTGAATTCAATTTTTGTTACTGTAATTGTTTACCCCTGAAGTAGCTATGAGACCTGATGACTTGATTGTTCAGCTAAGGCCCTGATTTACTAAAAGTCTAATTATATTTTCGAACATAAAATAAGAAATTAATTGAGTGGCCCTGAAAAGTATTTGGAGAGTAAGGTCATACTTAAAAATTAATAAATATCAATATACTGTGACATGTCAAACCAAGTTGCATTTGATAGCACACCTTTTTTTTATTTAAAGCAAAATAGTTAACAAAGTTTACAAGTTTGTTTTAAAATATTAAAACAAAATGAAGACAAATATTTGGATACTTTAATGTTGTCATTACATTTGTTCAACTTGTTTATAGTTAATGTGATGAATGACACCTGTGATTGCGATGCTAAAACATGTTTGAAGAGAAATAATTGTTATATTCTGTTACTCTGGGGAGGAAAAACAATCAAATCGATAGATTCATAGATTTAAAAAAATCTATTAATCTATCAATTTTAATCGTTAGTTTCAGCTAGAGTTGCCAAAAGTACCGAGTTTGGTACCAATTCCGTACTGAAATTTTAATAATGTGACGCTTTGAGCGCTGTTGAGCGGATTGGTAAACACCTCTGATTGGCCATTGTGTTCACACACTCTTCAGATATGTCTGTGATTAGCAAAAATGACCAATGCACGGGAGTTTGGGGAAATTGAGAGCAGGAGAGTTTGAAAAGCATGCATCTATCAGCGTACTGGTCCGCGTTAGATGGCTGCTCTCAAATGCTCCCATATGTATCTGTGTAAGCGCTCTGTAAAGAGTGCCATTGATGACTATTTACAACATGTTTTTGAAGCGTTGATCATTGAAGCCAATCACAGACATATCCGATGAGCGCATGAACACAATGGCTAATCAGAGGTGTTTACCAATCCACTCAACATTCTACACTAAAACTAAAATTTCAGTACCGACTTGGTACCGAAGTCAGTGCTTGTTTTGACAACTCTAGTTCTAGCCCTAGTTTGAACCCTAAAAAGCATACTATAACTATTTTTAAAATGGGTAATTGTAATCTGTTTTAATCTTTTGGTTCTCTTTTTCAGGTTTTATGTCTAGTGCACATCTCTCCTCCAGTATGTGCAAGATTTGACTGACTTATTCTGTTGATGTATCAACATGCATGTATATGCATGTGTGTATATGTATGAATTACAGCACTTCTCATGCCTCCTTAGGATGAATCACATTGTTGTGTTCCTTATTTATAAGTTGCATCAGATAAACATCTGCTAATGGCGAATTCACACTGCGTGATTTTAGGCCCGATTTTCACTCGCCCACAGATTTTGTGCAGACAAATGTCCGAAAGTTATAGACCAGCATCTTCCCAACCATTTCCTCCTCCATAATCTTTTTTTTCTTTTTCTCCTTTTTGCTGCAAATTAGCACACACACAATTGGATAGCAAGTTTCTTGCGGGCTAACATTTTTAATAACAATTCCAGTCTCACATGTGACCTTGCGTTATTTCCTTATCACTTCTCGCGTGTGTTTGGTTGTGAAAAGTAGTTTGCGGACCAGACAGAGGTGTCAGCAATTCTTCCTATTGTAAAGTCATGCAATGTGAAACCCCCTGTCGCTGATCCATTGTGCAGTGTGCACACAGCAGAGACTGAACGCTACCCCTAATAGTCATGCAGTATGAAAAGAACAGTGATCTGACGATTTTGAAAATCGTGCAGTGTGAACTCGCCAGCGGTTCTGATTTCCAGTCCTGGGAACCCACAGCACATTTTATGTCTCCCTTATCTGACAGACCAAGTTCAGTCCATGCAGCTCTCTGCAAATGAGCTGGTGATTTAAATCAAGTGTGTAAATGAAGGAGAAATACAAAATATGTAGTGTTGTGGGTCCCCAGAACTGTTGAGCACCATTGTGCTAAACAATTGTGCTAATTTCATTATTGATTTTTGGATTATTCACTTGAAAGTAAGTGATTGGTGGACCACAAAAACATACTGAGGTAGTTAACTTGGAAGTGTTAAAATATTGCCACTAATACACATTTTTGGCAGTGGATGTATTTGAGCAGCCACAGTGCTCTCAATTTTATGTAATTGTTGTATAATTTGCGACAAAGCTTTTTTTTTTTGAGTTGACACTGTGATGATGCTACCATTATGGATTGTTTCTTTTGTATTAGACCTGACCAAATGTATTCTTTTCAAGTAGATGAAACAGTGGGTGGGAAAAACAAGTGGGAAAGACTAGGAAAGTTTTTATTTAGTGCACAATCTTCTGTGCTACAGAGCAAATTATCATCTTGACAAATGGCTTTCCTGGGAAATGGAGGCATTGGGTAGAGTGATCAATGACCAGCCGAGCAGGAGGCTTCCTCCTGCAGCTCATTACAGTCACATATATCCTATTAATGAAAAAAAACAAAAACAGACAAAACTCACACAGAAAAACAAGGTCACATGCAGAGAGCAGTTGCTGACAACAAGAAATGTCCGCTCTGGTAAGCAATGCATATAAGCGCTTCTGTTATTCTAATCATGGCTTTCAAGTTTCTTGAATAATTTGAAACATTTTAATATTTTAACATTATTTTGAGATGCCAATTTGGTTTCCTTCTTTATAATACTCTCAGATACAGGTCAAGAATGGGTTCAGTGTAGCTCAGGCAAAAGTACAAAAGGTAGCTCATTTTTGTAATTTTGACTGCTTGAGTTCTGGACAGATATTGTAGCTGCAGTGAGACATTGGGAGATTGAAAAAGCTCTTTCTGTGCTGTTGTATATAGTTGGTAAATTTGAGTTAGAATGCATGGTTATTTTCTTACAGCAGATGTTGCCTATTGAAGACACTGTGTTCAATTAAAATAGTTCAATTTTAAAAGCAAGTCTCAAGATTCCTGCATGCCATCCATTTCATCAGTTGTGCTTCATTAACTATTTAGCTGTTGTCACATCTCTGTCCAAATTGAGTCTTTAGTGCTATGCCCATCCCAGACTGAAAGCCACTATGTAGAGTGTTGATCTACTGAAACTGTTCGAACTCTAACCAGTTAAACTGCAGGGTGCCACACAAAATGCCAACATAATCAATCCAGGGCTCGACAATAAGGGGCCAGCACGAACGATGCTTGGAATAGTTGACGGAACTGTCACTAGCCCGATCGGGCCAGTGCTGCATTGTCATGAAAGTTTATCATTTGTAGAAAACTAGCTCAAAGGAAATATGAATATTTAATCATAACTCAATTTAAATAATTATAAATATTTGGATCAGTTAATTTTATTAACTTGATGTAGCAGAATTAATATTCAATCATTTAACCTATTCATCCAACGAACACAGTATTAATCATCTATCAAGTGTAGCGTCTGGACCAATCAGCCACACAATTATTCATGGTATTCAATGAATTACCCATAAACTCACTCTCACTATCAAAGTTCTCTGAACTCATCCCCCTAAAACTGCAACTAGCATCCCAAACTAGCTAAACTACAGGAAGAACTAGGTGTCCTGTTACAGATACTTGGACCTTTTACGATCAGGAACAATTTTGCAGAGACCAGTGACTCATTCTTTCTGAGAGGGACAAATAAACTCTCTTAATCCTATGTATTCTCTATATAACCACTTGGGAAATGTATAAACATGTATCCAATTTTCCCATATCACGACTTTCCTTTTATAGGCTTTATTCTATGTATTAATTCTCTCTTTTGAACTATTTTGGTATTAATGTTCCATAGTTGCAAATGTATAGTTGACTGAGATCACATTGGCAGCATGTTTGGTATCTACGGACTCCAACTTTAATTTCCTATTTGGTAATTTATGTTACATGTTACTAACTCTGTGACACATTAGTATTATAAGAATTTAGAGGGTTCTTTTCTCATTCATCCAATCCAGTGTCTTATGCTAATATCTTGCTATAGAACAAAGACTCGTAAAACTTCCCTCCGAGGGGGAAACTCCTTATTGGCTCAGACACCTTAAGAGGGTGTGACCTCTTCACCTCTTATATTCACTGAACACAAGATCAAACTCTGCTCTTCCTGCTCTTCCTCCTCTTCTTCTCTTTTACTGATGAATGCTGACGTCAAGATGATGCTTTAAGAAGCTAGAAGCTTCTAAGGAACCCCAAGCTTGTGCCAGGCCTCGGCCTAGACCTTCCATTCACCAAAGATCCTCTGAATCCAGCCGGTTCTCTTTCGTCAAGAAAATATCAGCAAAGATTCAACAGGAGCCTCCACAAATTGCATCAGGACAGTTTTAATTCAACTTGGAGAGACATGCAAGTATCAAACTTAGTCTCATTATCGGATACATTGAGTATCCTTACCCCTTTTAAAGAAGGGCCTGTTAAAACTAAACTGATGGTTTGCTCAAGGCTGTTGATCTGCTGAAATGTCCAACAATGATGTAGCCTCTTGCTTCCTGTACTCTGCTCTAGCTCTCTCTCTCTCTTGGTAAACTGTATGCATGTATGTGTGTGAATATTAGAGTAGTTTAAGTGTTTAGTCTAGTTAATAAAGTCTTGTTCATGCCACACGTAAGGTTGTCCGTGTTTTGCGCTCATATACGGGAGTCCCTATTCATGTCGGTCCTGACTACAGGCTTTTAGTAGAATAAGATTGTTATTTCCCATAACCTGGAAATGAACATTTCTTAGAATTAATAAACCATTAACACTGTGTGTTCATTGAACAACAGGTTAATTGATTGTAATATTAATTTTATTACATTAAGTTAATTTTATTGACTGATTAAAATATTAATAATTAATTATAACTAGTTATGATTAATTATTCATATTTATTTTGAGCTAATTTGCTACACAAGTCTCAGAAAGGGATATTTTTCGTGGCCACAGAAAAATAACCATTTTTTTTTTTTTTTGCCTGTGTACAGTGCTACTTGGAGCATATAGCTCAATTTAAACCTTCTTTTCCAGGAGAAAAATACCTTTAAACTTCACATTCAATAGCCCCCATTTCCAATTAATTTTCTAATCTAAGTTTTTCGATTATTATTTTTATGGTTTATCATTGATGCCACTTCCAAATATGTGGGTGCTTATTAGGGATGCTCCGATCAGGATTTTTGCAGCTGATACCGATTAACTTTTCTTTTCTTTTTTTTTTTTTTGCCATCGTGATTGGCTGATAAAGATCCTGATCATACAAGCTTTATATAAGTAATACATATGGTCTCTGTTAAATGTCAGTGGGTTTTTTTTTCCAGATAAGTAATGCCACAGATGTTATTTACAGTAATGCTATAGATTGTTTTAAATGAGAATCAAATAAATAGAATCAAATACTAATTTTAAAGTGAACATTTTAATAGGCCTTTAAAAACAGGGCTTATGCAAAACACTATCCATATTAGGATACACTGGCTTATTAAAGAGCCTACAAGACTTAATGTCAAACTAAACATAATTACAACCCATAAGGGGTAATTAAACATTTTCCAATATGTGACTGAGGACAAAAACAAACAGAAACACTACAACTCCTAAATGAACAAAATGAGCAGTGTGATACAAAAATGATCAGGAATATTATTCAGCAAGTGCTGAGTATTTGTGTGCTTCCTTCCTACGAGCCACTTAGGTAGGTAAGGCAGTATTCTCTTTATAAATTAGAGCTTTTCTGCATTTTGGGAAGATAGTCTATTACTCTTTTCATCCAAAACATATGTGGCTGTACTGAATAGTCACTTACCATCAACACTCAAGCACTACACTTCAAGCACTAGAAATAGAAATACAACATAAATTGTATAAGGTAATCAAATGTACAAAAACAATCTTCACAAAAGTGATTTAGTTAAGCGCAATGAGAGGGTGTTGGATTAACATGAATGGCACGGCAGCAGCTTTATTAGCCTGCTATAGCCTACATTAACACGGAATGCATTGTTTACATTCACTTAAAACGACTGTGTTTATGAAAATACTCGCAAAGACGGGCATTTTGACACATAAGTGTGTGTATTTGCCAATTAAACCCAATAAGATGAGTACTCACACGCTGTATGAGCAGCAGCTTTATGTGCGTGCGTTCTAGCTGTGTGCGCTGAGAACCCGTCTTTCAGACAGCACACGCACATATCGAATGAGCACTGTTTCGTAGCTTACTGCGCGTGAGCAGTTTCAATTCACTTGTTCGCAAGGCAAAAAAATGCATTGTTTCTTGAAACTGTGTAATAACTCCACACTGGTGATGACATGACTGCGGCGCTCAAGTCTGACATTATCAATTTGCGATCAGTTGGTGAGTGAGTCCCAATCGAGTCATAGATTGGCCAATACCAATCTGTGGCTGATCAATCGGAGCATGCCTAGTGCTTATCTATTATGTTTATGTTTAAGGATTGCTTTTGTTGAATACTGTGATTTGAATGATGTAACTTTGATTTAACATATGCAATGTCAAAAAAGGATGTGTACTGTTATGCCCCCGAATGTCTTACTTGGATGTTAAAAAAAATGTAATGAATTCAAACCCTGGCTCCTCAAGTCAGTCCTCATGCCAAGGGACTTAATTTGTGCAGGTAGATAAAATCTATTTCAGTCTTTGAGCATTTTTTTTTTTTGCCCAAGAACAAGAGGAAAGTCAGTTATCGATGAAACGGAACAAGGAATAAAGATATTACTGGAGCAGGGAATTATACAGAAGATGTTAAAAGAAACAGAGACTGGCAAATTAATTAACACAGAGAAATTAGGAGCAACAGCAAAGATTAGAAAATTAATTGGAAATGGGGGCTATAGAATGTGAAGTTTAAAGGTATTTTTCTCCTGAAAAAGAATGTTAAATTGAGGATAGTTATTAAACCACATGGTTTTAGTCATGTGGATTGATGCATTGAGGCAAGCGAGCATGTGTTGTGCTAGTCTGTCGCCGTTATGTGGTGGCTACGCTCTCTAGAAAAGAAAGACAAGTGGATTTGCCAGCTGATTACATGCAAGGCTGTCCATCTGGCTTGGCATGATGGCAAAGTCTCTCTGATTCTGCATATCAAATGTACCTTATTCCAGCATTCAGTATTCAGTCATTCATTGCCAATGAATTACTACGGACACAGAGGAAGTAGGAAATGCCTAAAATTGTATGCATACAAATCATGTTTTCTTTTGGTTTCTCTTGACTCCTAAAAAGCCCAATCAATCGGAATGCTAATCGATGTGTGATGTACTTGACTGAATCTTTTAATTGCTAGAAGCATGATAACCTGTTTTCTCATTGCTCCCAACAAGGCTGGATCACTCCTGTAGAAATGACACATCTGTGCCTAACATCCCCCTGGTCCTGTGCCTACTGCATACATAAAGAGAAAGACTGCCTCTGCTGTCTGAAGGAGCATACTCAGAGCGGATAGGTGGATGTATGTGTCCGACCTGTTCCTTCTCTTTATTTTCGGCATGGAGGATGACAGTTCGTAAGGACCTCAGTGAATTCCCTGCCACAGTGTGACTCATACCTACAGCCTTTGCCAAGTAAAACCAATGGCTTGCTGCGTAATTTCTCGGCGTTCCCTTGGGAAAGTCAGATTGAGGAAAGGGAAGGTGATCGATCCGAGCTGAATGGAGGAAGGGCCTCTAGCCTCCAAATAAATATATAACCATTAAATATGAGGCATTTGGTGCCTGAAGACCGGTCGATTTTGGGCCTTGTGATAATCAATGCGCAAATTCATTTTTGCTTGAATGTGACAGTGTGTGAGAAATACCAATTAGAATTGAGAGCGGAGTGGGAAGAGAGGAGGAATTGATTTGAATTTGAGAGAGGAGAGTATAAAGCTTGCTTCTCTCAAACACTCTACCCTGAGGTCACCCCCTTTAAGGCACAAAAAGTGAGAATGCATGAGAGATGGAAAGCTGAAAATGATGGGTGGAGCATTTGGTCATCATGGGTCAATGGAAGTATAAGATCTTATGAGGGCCGCATTTAACCTTAAGTCCTTAACCTTAAGTATTACAGTAAACTCAGTGTATAACTTGTCCTGCAATGGTGCTATGAACATGTTCCTAAGTGATCTGACATTTATTGTGTTGAAAATAGGGCTGCATGATTTATCGCGATTAAATCGCACGCGATTTGGCAAAGGCTGCTTGTCAGAGCTGTGATCAGTAGTAAATGCTTCTCCATCTGAAAGCCAGAGGGCGCCCTGCACAGAAATTCAATATATACCCTGCCTCATAAGAAGATAACAATCATCATATCGCTGTAGCTGAATAAACAGAAGATTTAAACGCTTTGATTAAACATGACTAATAAACACACGACTTCCTCATTCTGTGTAAGAAGCCACATCATCTCACAGAAGGATGCTGAGATGTTGAATCCGCTCAACAGTGCTCAATGCATCACATTTTTAAAATTTCAGTAACGATTGGTACCAAAGTCGGTACTTTTGACAACTCTAATGGGCATCATACTATCGATGAGATTAAATTTAAAAAAAAAGAAAATTGAAATGCTTTGATTGATTAAACGAATATAATGAACAGAAGACTATAACAATACATGGTTTATCTATGTATTTTTAATGCAATGCTAATCAAAATGCTATTTCAAACACTCGACTGACGTTATGAAGTGAGTTTGTAGAAAAAACACAATATTAAATGTTGTCCTTAGTTGGACAAGACGTTCATAAATGCTTTTCATGTTTGTATGTTTGACGTGTTGCTTTTTCTAATACAGTGCTCTCAGATGGAGAGTCATTTACTACTGATCACAGAGCAGCTCTTCTCTAACACACTGTGTACATATTTATATAATTAAAAATCGAGGAAAAAAAAATCTTAGCCTTTGCGATGTCATAATTGCACTAAGCCAAATCGCGATTTTGATTTGATTTCGATTAATCACACAGCCCTAGTTATTTTTTTATTTTATTTTTTCCTAGGGAGTAGAAGGTTGAAGATTGACCTAACTTGTGCACTATAAGTGTTGGGAAAAACTCTAGTGATCATATTAAAACTCATTTTGTAGATCTTTAAATAGTGCCTTTAGATTAATGTAATACTTAAATGGACATTGCATGGAAAATGCATTGGCCTCAGAGCACTTCAAGTGCTTCTGTCGGGTAGTTGTACAACTCCATTTAATAATCATTGTAGCTATCCACTTTATATTGCTACAAACACAAATAAAGCCTAGTGAAGTTTGTTCAGGATAGAATATGAGCTTATAGCCAGCATTTTATTGTCTGCAATTTCTGTATTTATGTTGAGGCTCATGGCCCCAATATCTGTATACCTTCTTACCACTGTATTATGGTCCTGAGGTGGATTAAGTACTTAATTTTATGTGAACAGAAACAAGGCTGTGAGGGATAGAAGTGCATTATGTTGATGTTTTAACACACCATTGCAAATGTCTTTCCTTTTCTTCCTGTCTGTCTAAGATAAATATTCTTTCTGTCTTTCTTTTTCTTTCTGTCTGTTTTACAATAAATAATCTCTTAAGTTAATGTCTTAAATACTGTGAATTTGCTTGGCAAGTTCAGCTTTCTTACAATTGGCACATTTCCTATTCAAACAGGAATTTGGGATGATGTATTTAGGTCATATTTTAGATTAGGGTCCATTTCTCACTATCAACTAACTATTAACTATGACTTTTGCCTCAAACTCCTTATTACTGCTTATTAATAGTTAGTAAGGTTGTTAAGTTTAGGTATTGGGTAAGATTATGGGAATATGGATTATGTAGAGATTGGTAGAAGATCTTAAGATTATGTAGAATATGGTCATGGTGAATAAGGCACTAATGTGTGCTTTATAAGTACTAATAAACAGCCAATATCCTAGTAATATGTATGCTAATAAGAAGCTGGTTAATAGTGAGAATCAGACCCTAAACTAAAATGTTACCTGTATTTCAAAGTGATTTTTTCAACATTTTTTATTAACAATTTTTTAACATTTATTTTGTCATAACTTTTTATTTTATTTTTTATTTTTTTATTTTTTTACTTTACAGCTGTAAACGATCATGCTGTTACTTAGTATTGCTAGTCACACTTGCTAGTATTAGTTACAGGAACAATACATTTATGAACAAACATTTTTCCAACCCAGTTTGAAGACCCTTGGAATAGACTGTACTTCATTCTCTCAAAGTCTTGTTTTCGTTTGTATCCAAATACAACCTGCACTATTTTTAAGGGTTGTTTTGAGCCATGTCTTTGCTTCACTCCAGGAGTGTCATGTGAAAGAGAAAAACATGTTCCAGTGGACTCTGTTTATTGTATGAAAGGTACCTGTGTGTGTGACATCACTCCCTTGAGTCCCTCTGATTGCCTCCCTGGAGAGTCACTGTCAGCACTGTGACCTAATCATCACACTTGTCACAAGGTCAGGTATTCTGTATGCAGTTGCCGTGATGACCACAAAATAACAAAGAGCCATACACATTTTTTTTTTTTCATTTCTTAGTCATCTGACAACTGTAAAGGCACTGTATTCCACTATACTTACAAGTCTGGTGGAAGAATAGCAATGGAATGTCTCTCTAGAACAAGGCGAGCGAGAGTGCACGTGAGTGCACATTTGACTTCAATCACCATCACAAGCCATTAGTATTCCATCAGCTCCAAGGTTATGGAGTGTTCACTTAACTGAAGCTCCAAATCCTGTAGAGATGGGTTTCCCACTCCTGACAGGTAAAGCCAATTCCAGACTCAATGATTTGAATGCAAATGCTGTAGTGGAGAGCCACCCCAACTTCAAGTCCCATTGTTTTATTGTACAGTATGTCTGTGACACTGAAGAGGTACCTATTATTTTCACTGGCTAGATAAATTGCTTTTGTTCTCAAGATGCAAATGTTCACATATTGCAGTGTGATGGCAGTCACCAATCCATGGAGTCTAATCGGTTAGGTTTACTTGAGGAAGACACAATATGATACATATTTTAATATATATATTATCTATGTATATTCATTGTTTTATTCTGTTTTTATGTAAGCATAGCAAAATCTCCAAAGTTTTCGCAATGTACGATATGTATATGTCTATTTGTTCGTTTTTTTGTTTTTTGTTTTTTTTTACATGCTCAATTCCGTTTTTGCACTTAAATTACCTTTGATTTCATCTAATGCTAACAAAGTCAGTCTTTAAATATATTTAAGTATTATTAAATAATTATTTGTACATAATTACTATAATCTTTAATCAGAAATTGAATGTCTATTTTCATACTGTACATTGGTTATAATTGTGATGCCTAAATTAACTTCTGATTAATTTTATTTGTTAGTGTTTTATTTTTAATTTATTTAGACAAAAGTATAGAAATGTAATGCTGGCCTTTACATTAAAATAATTATTCACATATTGGTATTAGTCAGAATTGTAAAATTTTGTGCATCCCTCATATGTCTTGAGAGCTCTGATTTAATAATTGTAAGTTACAAGACAGTGTGCGATAATGAAAATTGGCAGTTGTCTTTAGGAAACTTGACAGGCAAATAAAATTCACATTTAGAGTCATACACTCATACATACGCTCTTTTTCTCAATTTTACATCATCAGCAAAATCATTTCAAATATATTATAATCAGGACTATGTGAGGCGTCAACTTTTAGGCCATATCTGTAATTTAGAATTTTAATTTGCTCAAATCTCTTTTTGCATTGTCAGAGCGTTACTTTAACGACTGTACCTCTGGGTGCCATGTCTGAGATTTTCTTTCTCCTGAAGTCTAAAACGTTTGATTTTAATAAAGAGACAACCACCTCTGACTCTCCCTTGAGTGCAGTTTAATACGAGGCACTTCAGACAATTCATCAAAAAAAAGGCTATTTTGAATCTGGACGTAATAATTAGTTATTCTGTTATAATTTAGAATTTGCCTATTGATGCAGTAATTATAAGATTTCAGACCCTTTGGCTGCCATCAGCACAGTAATGAGAACATCAGAGGGAAATTGAAATCTCTCTCCAGTGTTTTGCACATTCACTCATGCAAAAATGTAATTCGACCTCCCTTCAGTGGCAGTCGGGGGCGACCAGAAGTTAAATGCGACTACTTCAAACATCCAGGAAAGTTAAAATCAGTGGAAACTTCCAAGCGAAGCAAATCCATTCCATTACAGCACGAGGCGCGATGTAGTTCGACGCCAGACGCTCAGATTAAGTGGTGTGGACGGGATGTCATTGCATAGGAAATTACATACAACGTTACTAGTGAAGGGCAACAGAGTAGAAAGTCTCAAAGACAAGTTGGTGGAACTAATGTCTACTTCATTTCTAGGTCTAAGGAACCTTCATCAGCGCTCACTCCATCGCTCTGATCACCCTACATTTGTTCGGTGATTGAAAAACAAGACTGCAATTATCCTCAATGTGTCATCCTTGAGCGAGTGAAACGGGAAACGAAACCTTCATCTCCATTGATTAAGCCCAGGCTGCCTTGAGTCTCTCAGTGTCGCCCCATTTCACGGCTAAACTTGGACCAGAAAGCACAAACGGAGATCGATACGAGCCCCCCCGACATCGACACGGGCAGCTCAGGATGGTTGCGGCCGATGCTCCCTGCACGTTTCAGCCTCATCATTTACTCTTGTCTCGTGTAGGCCTGCATCACAAATCCATTTGGCTGCCTTGATGTGTAAATTTCTTTATGGTTAATACATGAGCTTAGGCATCATCTGTCTACCCATTACAAACATTCACAAGTTTTAATCTTTGCCATTTCCATTGATGGTGCCTATGACTTGTGTCTCCATACGTGTGTGACCAATCATGTAGCTTATATGCCTTACTGGGATGCATGCAACGCATCTCGATGTGGACGTTGGGGGAAAAAGAAGTGCATTAATAGAGCATCGCTCATGGGTTTATCCCAATATTTTTCTGAGGGGAGTGAAACCTGTTTGTGTTTACAATGTGCCAAGCAATTTGGTTGGGAATAATACTTTGTGCTTGAGTAAATTTGTGTACATTGCGAGCGAGTCTGCCTAATGATGATACTGCGGAGGACTGCAGCGCGTGTGTGTGTGTTAACTAGGAAACTCTCTGAGAGTCCAGATCTTAGATCCTAACCACACTGTGTGTGGGTGTTCTGAATATCAATGTCCTGCTGTGCTCTCTTCTCGTCCGCCCCTGAAAGCAAGCGAGAGGGAACGTGTGCTTGTCCACTGGTGTTTGTGTATTTTCACACATAGGTGGCATATGCAGTTTCATTGTTTATTAAGCATACATGGGTTTTATTGTTTATTTTATTGCTTATTGTGTATTATGGAAGCACATAGAGACGCAGACCGTGTAGGTACCTCGGGCAGGATGTGTGTTGGTGTGCGAGTAGGTGGATGCATCACCAAGTCGAGTGTGTACAGTAGCCTGTGTGGGTGAGCTAGTTTGTACGCAATGTCAGGGAGTTATTTAGCTCTTGGTCCACAGATAAATATGTGTGAGTGTTTCCAGTTAAAATACACACTTGATACTGGACACCTAAAGAGCAATTCTGTGTGGGTATGAGAGACAGGAAGTGGTTTATGCAGCCCTTTAGAATAGTCCTGCTGAAGCTCTGCGTCAATGGAAAGTCCCAGAGGAAAGAGCATGGATGTGGGAGGTGTGTTTTATGATTGTTTGTGTGTTGGGGAATTGGCTTTTATGACCAATACAAAAGCTGGAAATGAAATATTGCAACCACAATGCATGCTTAATTTGGCAAATTAATTCAGTTAATTAATACAGATATTTTGCTTTTTAACTTTGCCTTTCATTTAAAGTAGATTTTAAAATTTGCAGTTGTCAGACTGTCAGAATCTTATTTCAGGGCATGAGAAATTGTGTTTCACGATAAAGATATATCTTGATATAGCTATTTTTGTTTTATTTTTGTTATTGAAAATAAGAACAAAGAAGCAAATTACAAACAGGACATACAATAGAGCAAAGACACAAATTAAATCAACTTCATCTCAGCATATCCAATGCACAATAAATACAACATAACATCACAAACAAATGTCATAACCTATTAAAACATTTTTTTATATTATTATAGACATTTATTTTCATATTATTTTATATCATTTTATATTTATTGATCATAAATGGGTATGTATGTTAAACATTACCTATGCTTTGTCAATATTAAGATTTTTTTTTTTTTATATATATATTCCAATGAAGGCTTCATCACTTCATTAAAGGAGACATATCATGAAAATAAATATTTTCCTTGTTTAAGTGCAATAATCGTGTCCATGGTGCATCTACTAACCCACAAAACATGAAAGAGTAACTTTTTTGGTAAGCGTTTCTTTGCAAGCATGTGAAAAAACGACCTGCTCAGATTTCGCTCCCCTAGTGATGTAGGAAGGGGATCTTATTATAATATTACCACCCCTTAATCTGCACATTTCCACCCACAGTGCCGCCATTTTGTTTTCGCAAGTGACAATGGTGTACCAGTTCTAACACAATGACAACATTTCAAACAAAGCATGCTAACTGTTCTGTTGTTGGCTGCACAGATGAGCACAGAACTTGGATAGCCTGCAAGTTGACCCTGGCAAGCTTGATTGCTAAAAAAGGAGCATTTCTGTCCAAGTGATATTTTGGAAAAAATATTAGACCATTCGCAGCATTTGATAGCAATCATAAACGTTAGCCTGGTGTGTATGGCTCTGTTTGGCAAGCAGGTACACTATTTATAGTGGGCGTTCATACAGGTTTTGCACAAAAGATTAACATGGCACATGCTAGTTGATGAGTTGAATCAACTCCACAGCAACTACATAAATGTATCCACTAACCATTCAGAAACGTCCAGTTGCATTGTAAAAGTTGTAACTTCTTCCTGAATCTCTCCATTAGTGTCCGACACAGGTTTGAACAATGTAAGGTTGAACACCGTTACTGACAATCGAAGCATGAGCTATTCTCTTCTGAAGCATGAGCCGCCCCCTCTTCTGGAAAGCAGCTCATTTGCACACACAAAAATGGCATGTTTTTCTCACACCCAAATAAGGGCAGATTTGTGAAAAAGGGCATAATAGGTCCCTTTTAAAATTAAGCAAAACAAACAGGCAAATGTTTACTCTTATGAGCCGTCACGTATTTGAGAACTTGCAGTGGGAATTTCTTAAGTGAGAACAAGAAGTTTAAAGCTTATAGGCTTCTGTACATTGTCCACCTGCAGCATCTTCTAGGATTTCTAATGGTTCGATTCTCTCAGGTCTGTATTCGATGCATCCTCAATATCAAAAACACATCCAGGTACTTTCATGCATTCTTTGTACTTGCGTTTTTGAGTATTGGAATTGAACTTGATGGTGACATAGTACGAGAACACAAGGACGCATGATCACTTAAGAACGCATATTGACAAACAGCCCTTGTCTTTAGTTGTTTGATTTACATTAATGCTGCGTTCACACCGTACGCGTCTGGTGACATATGATGACACATCATAGAGCTTAGGGTGGCCACACACAGCAACGTCTCGGTTACAAAGGTAACCCTCGTTCCCTGAAGGAGGGAACGGAGACGTACGTCGGACAGACCGACGAATAGGAATCTCGCTAGAGAGGCCAATCTACTTCGAGTGTAACTAAACGAGCCAATGCACATTGGCATGCAATCATATGCATCAGCTGCTCGCCTCGCAGCGCGGGTATATAATGAGCAGCAGGTGCGTTGCATCTTCAGGTTTTCGCTGAGGAGCCGAACCGGATAGGCGGCAGCATCAGCGGGGTACAGCGACTGTGGCGACGGGACGTACGTCTCCGTTCCCTCCTTCAGGGAACGAGGGTTACCTTTGTAACCGAGACGTTCCCATTCAGTCGGTCACGTTCGACGTACGTCGGACAGACCGACGAATAGGAATCCCTACCAAAGCGCCACAGGAGCTGCCCCCTTCCAGCGCTCTGTTGCAAGCCACCTGAACCCCTTGCCTGAGGATGGTGGGACAGGGCTAACACAGAGAGAGTCGATCACTGCTGTTCCCCAAAACCCATTCAGTGAGACTATTGGATAACGCGGGGAAAGCGTACCCTTCGCTGGGAAAGGAACGCTGCGGAAGCCACATCCTTCCCCGAAGGAGTTATGTGGAGAAGTACATATGGACTAACCCTGTAGGGCTGTGCTACATATGGAAGAGCTGGGGTGACTCCAACCCGATGAAGGGTAGGTTCTCCCAGAGGGAAAGACACGGGCTTCGTTTAGGAGCAACCGTGGAACCAACCATATGGGATCCCCGTAGGGTCACACATATGGAACCCAGCCTAAACCCGGTTCTCAAGGATACAACGGAGTATAGGCCTGGCGCCAGACGCTCCGCCACGTCGGCTGCCGAAGGGATATCGGAGGACTCGACAGGGTCTGCCTTGTAGGGACTCTCTGGAGAAAAGAAGCGCATGTAGCGCAGCAAGCCGACACTAAGCCGGGGCCTCTCCGTGCCTCTGACCTGTGGCGAGAACATGGGAGGAGACCGGCTCGACACGAAGGCTATAGTATCTAGCGAACGTGTTAGGTGTCGCCCAGCCCGCAGCTCTACAAATGTCTGTCAGCGAGGCGCCACGAGCCAGCGCCCAGGAGGATGCGACACCTCTCGTGGAGTGAGCATGCAACCTGAGCGGGCAGGGCACACCCTGAGCTTGGTAAGCCAGGGCGATGGCATCCACTATCCAGTGGGCCATCCTCTGCTTGGAGACAGCCTTTCCCTTCTGCTGGCCTCCATAACAGACAAGAGCTGGTCTGAGGTCCTGAGGCTTTAGGTTCTGTCTATGTACAGTCGCAAAGCGCGGACTGGACAGAGTAAAGCCAGGGCTGGGTCTGCCTCCTCCGAGGGCAGCGCTTGCAGGCTCACCACCTGGTCCCTGAAGGGACTGGTAGGAACCTTGGGCACATAGCCAGGCCGGGGTCTTAGTACCACGTGGCTATCACCCGGCCCGAACTCCAGGCACGATTCGTCGACCGAAAATGACTGCAGGTCCCCTACCCTCTTGATGGAGGCCAATGCCACCAGCAGCAAAGTCTTCATAGACAGAATCTTTAAGTCTACTGACAGCAAAGGCTCAAAGGGAGCAATCTGAAGTGCTCTCAGCACCAGAGTGAGGTCCCAAGAGGGTATGGAGAGGGGACGAGAAGGATTTAACCGTCTCGCCCCCTAAGGAACCTGATGACCAGGTCGTGCTGACCAACAGATTTGCCATCTAAGTGGTCGTGGTAAGCGGATATAGCAGCAGTATGGACTTTTGAGGGTGGAGGGGGGACAGCCTACGCTCCAACCCTACTGCAAGAAGGAAAGCACGACTCTGATCGAGCATCTTCGGGGGTCTTCCCGGCGAGAAGAGCACCACTCGACGAACAGGTTCCACTTTGGAGGCGTAAGCACGTCTCGTAGACCGTGCACGTGCCGAAGTGATGGTGTTAAGTACCTCAGGGGGTAAGTCACCTAGAACCTCCGCATCCCGTCCAAGGGACCAGACATGGAGTTTCCAGAGGTCTGGACGCGGGTGCCAAAGAAGTGCCCCGTCTCTGAGAAAGAAGGTCTTTCCTCAGAGGGATGGGCCAGGGAGGGGCTGTCGCGAGGAGTGAGAGTTCTGGGAACCAGGTCCGGTTGGGCCAGTAAGGCGCAACTAACAAGACCTGCTCCTCGTCCTCTGACTTTGCACAGGGTCTGTGCAAGTAGGCTCACTGGGGGAAACGCATATTTGCGCAGGCCCCGGGGCCAGCTGTGAGCCAGTGCATCTGTCCCGAGTGTCCCCTCGGTCAGAGAGTAAAACAACTGGCAGTGGGAGGTTTCTGGTGAGGCAAACAGGTCTACCTGAGCCTTTCCGAATTCTCTCCAGATCAGCTGAACCACCTGGGGGTGGAGTCGCCACTCTCCTGGCAGCGCAGCTCGTGATAGCTCGTCGGCCACACGGTTGAGCACACCGGAGACATGAATGGCGCGAAGCGACCTCAGATGCTTCCGACTCCACAGGAGGAGATGGCGGGCGAGTTGTGACATGCGACGGGAGCGTAGACCACCTTGACGGTTGATGTACGCAACGGTCGCAGTGTTGTCCATACGGACCAGTACATGCTTGCCCTGAAGCAGGCCTTTGAGGCGGCTCAGAGCAAGGCGTACTGCCAGCAACTCGAGGCAATTGATGTGCCAATGCAGATGGGGTCCCGTCCAAACCCCTGAGACTGCATGCCCGTATTACGTGGCACCCCAGCCGGTGGCAGAAGCATCTGTGAACACCACAGCATGCCGGGACACCTGTTCTAGGGGCACTCCTGCCCGAAGAAACAAGGGGTCCGACCACGGACTGAAGGTTCGGCGGCACTCCTGAGTGATTGGCACCCGGAATGTGCCGCGCTGCCACGCCCATCTCGGGACTCGGCCATGAAGCCAGTGCTGAAGCGGTCTCATATGAAGCAGACCGAGCGGTGTTACAGCCGCAGCAGCCGCCATATGCCCCAGGAGCCTCTGAAAGAACTTCAGTGGGACCGCTGTCCTGCCATTGAATGTATTCAGGCAGTTCAACACTGACCGAGCACGTTCCTCTGTGAGGCGTGCTATCTGCTCGACCGAATCCAACTCCATACCGAGAAAAGAGATCCTCTGCACCGGGGCGGGTTTGCTCTTTTCCCAGTTGACCTGAAGCCCCAACTGGCTGAGGTGTCTGAGCACCAAATCCCTGTGTTTGCACAACTGATCCCGGGACTGTGCTAGAATGAGCCAGTCGTCGAGATAGTTGAGAATGCGAACACCCCGTTCTCTCATGGGAACAAGGGCTCCCTCCACGACTTTCGTGAAGACGCGGGGAGACAGGGCCAGCCCGAAGGGTAGGACTCTGTACTGATATGCTCGACCTTCGAACGCGAATCTCAGGAATGGCCTGTGTCGCGGAAGAATTGAAACATGGAAGTACGCGTCCTTCAGGTCAATCGCTGCAAACCAATCTCGGGGACGGATGCACTCGAAAATGCGTTTCTGCGTGAGCATTTTGAATGGTAGCTTGTGGAGGCTCCGATTCAAAACTCGCAGGTCCAAGATCGGTCGTAACCCGCCGCTTTTCCTGGGTACAATGAAGTAGGGGCTGTAGAACCCCGACCTCAAATCGGCTGGAGGGACCGGCTCTATCGCGTCCTTCGCCAGTAGGACTGCGATCTCCGCACGCAGGACAGGGGCATCGGCATCTTTCACTGTAGTGAAGAGGACGTCCCTGAACTTGGGGGGGGAGCCGGAAGCGAACTGAATCGCAAAGCCGACCCTGATGGTCCGAAGGAGCCAGCGAGACGGACTGGGGAGCGCTAACCCGGCTCGCAGAGACCGTACAAGCAGGACCAAAGGGACCACCGGTGTACCCGCAGCAGGGCAGCGAGGTGGAACACAGGGACGCGGCTCGGGGGCTCTCTTTGTGAGGCGGCCCGAAGCGGCGTCACAGTGTGCTAGGCAACACTTACCTGGCTCCACGGATGGACAGAGGGAGCAGTCGAGGCTTTGGCTGCCCGCTGCTCGCTGCTGTCCGCTGGCGACAGAAGAGGGGGATGAGAGTGGTGAGGTTTTTCTCCTCCCACTGCTCTCCAAACCCTCTTCAGACCTGGAAATGGAGGAACTGCTCTTTAAAATTTGGGTACCGCTGCCTCTTGGGTCAGTGGCGGAACAGAAACAAACCCAATAAAGGATTTACCACCTGGCCCTCCTCCAGGGTGGAAGAGCAGCCCCCACCCATCTCTGGGTCGCCCGTCTCAGGGGTGATTCTCACCAACCAGTTAAACAGCTGCAGAGACGGAGCGTCATCTCCCCGCAATGGATACAGCAGAGCCTGCTGGGCCGGAGTTTCTTGCAGGGGACGACACCCTTGGCGACGAGCAGACTGAGGGGCGGCCCAAGAGGAACTCAATGGTTTGTCATGGGAAGCTCCCCTATCCGCTACTAACTGAGGAGAACCGCTGGGCTCAGTCCTCGACAGTGTCACCGAAAGGCCACCTCGTAAGATGGGAGCATTGAGAAAGCATTTAGCTTGACAACCTCTCACACCTCACAAGGTAAGCCAGGGGCACTTCTGGACCACGGAGGTGGACATCGTCTGGCTGAGGGCCTGCGCCGTGACTTTGATCACGGTTAGTCAACAAGCGCAGCTCAACCCCAACACAGAACTACCCTCATGCAAAAAGAGTGCCTTGGCCTCACATGCAGGGTGGGTGTGGTCTGTGTACAGCCACCCCATCCAAGAGGGTAGTGAGAGAGGAAAAACTTATGCAGATTGGCACCTTTGGCATTCCATATTTATGGCACCAATATACCCCCATACTGCCAAGTTTTCCATGCACATCTGGAAGACCCAGGAAAGCATGGCTGTAAACTCTGAATCTGAGTCAGCATAAGCACACACCATTACAGTGGGCAGCGTCACCCTCATTTCTAGAGCATAACAGCACTCTCTCCGATGCTGCAATCGACGTCTGTCCCTCAGCTGGAGCTCTGAATGAAATGCTAGGTTCCCCTATGAAAAGGACCAGCAATCCAATCCAGAAACTGCACAGCTTGCAATGCGCTAGAGAGGGAGGGGCCCTAGGGGGTTGGTTCCCCCGAAGGAACCCCTCAACCTCATGTCACCCAAGCCATATCAGCAAAGTAGACCTCTTCTGGTGCACCAGAGAGGGCGCTACAATGGAGATTACGCATAGGGAACCGCGCATCTAGAGCGCCGAGCGAGCGCTGGGTTGCCGTGACAACCCGCGCTGCAGCCCGGCAGCTCGACGGCACACGACACGCAGAGGAGCGAGAGGTTTGCTCTCGCTGATCTCCGCGGTCTCCCAGAGTGTCGGGCAGAGCCGCGGCTGTGCTTTTACACACAAGCGGCAGCTGGCCAACAACAGAGGGGACTCAAGCTTCCCGGAGAAAGAAGAGTCACGACCGGCGTGTCGACGTGATCATGTTCTCATATGAAAACATGAACACCCACGAACATCATTTCAGCACGCGCCCAGACATGCGAAACGGTGATCGTGGCCGTCAGTGAGGACAGGAACGATCGCATCCAGAAACACAAGTAGGATGTCGTCTTTAAAAAGACGCGAATCTACTTGTGTAAGCTCTTTCAGGGACTTTACTCTTTTAGAAGTGCTGAAGCACGCAGGGGAACGGCCACCGCAACACAGACAGGGATTGTGTGCAGCCTGTCATTGCTTTCTCTCTCTTTGAAGGCGCTCACTCTTACCAGCCGTAAACGGCTTTTCAGCGCTCAAAAGCGCACCGTACCGGCCGTGAGAACAGCCTTCTGACGCTGTCAAACAGCTATTTGCTCAAAAACGGCAAACGAAACAGAAAAAGAGAGGACGTCGACCCCGCTGCTGTGCTGTTCGCCCGCACTCGGAAAAAAAGAGAAGTTCAACCAAAAGCTTGACTCGTCTTCTAGCAGACACTCGCTTGCAGAGAACAGGAACAAACACCGTTCGGCTCCGAAGCGAAAAGCTGAAGATGCAACGCACCTGCTGCTCATTATATACCCGCGCTGCGAGGCGAGCAGCTGATGCATATGATTGCATGCCAATGTGCATTGGCTCGTTTAGTTACACTCGAAGTAGATTGGCCTCTCTAGCGAGATTCCTATTCGTCGGTCTGTCCGACGTACGTCGAACGTGACCGACTGAATGGGAACTAAAATTAGTCTTTGTTCTGGTCTCCACCGGTGATCACGTCACAAACACGTTACTACTAAAGCAGAGTCCCTGATTGGTTAACGCGCCACAAATTTTCGCCAAAGTTCAGATTTTTCAATTCACGTGTCAGGCGCGTGAATGCTCAATTCACACCGCGCGTCAACGGCCGATTCGCGCCGCGCTAGATGCTTGATTCACGCCGCAGGATGTCTAGACGCGCGTTTATATTGACTTAACATGTAAATCAGACATAATTAGACAGACAGCAATTTATTATACTGCAGTCCATGTAAGACCAAATGCACATATCCAATTTACTGACACACATCCAGCTTTCATCCAACTGTTTACGTTAATTTAAGACATAACTGACTATGTTTACACGAATACTCCACACAATGACATTTTGACATTATTGTGTGTCTATCTAACCATTCAAGTGTAATAAGACACAAAAGAGAACTGAATTTCCGATCGCATGCTGTCTGAGAGAGGCGGCTTTCTGTGCGCACACTTTAAGCATCCAGGGTTTGCAGTGTGTGTGTATTCACTACTCACTACTTCTACTTCTAATGTGTGTGCACTGACTTGGATGGACAAATTTAGAGTATGGTTTACCATACTTGGCTTTCACATGTCACTTTCACTTTTCCCTTTCATTGACGACCATTCAAAATTAGCTGCTTATTTTCAGAATTTTGCAATCAACAAATATTGTGAATTTATAAATTGAGATGAATGGGAATACAAACAGATGGTTCTCTCCAGGTGTTATAGACCTCCTTCCACAACTCAGTATGCAATGCAGTATGTGCTCAGGTTGCACACTGAACATTTTGGGGAATGTACTAATTCATCAGGGTATTCCATGCATACAGATATATTGCACACCATACACATTATGCATATAGGCAGTGTGCTATTCCAAACTCAAATTTATTTTTAAAAATGCAGGGGTGCAAGGTTATGATGCATAGATTTGCTTTTACAGCAACTTAGATATTCAAACCAACTTCCTGAGAGAGGGTGAGTGAGAGAGACAGGATAACAAATAAATAAAAGAAAGGGAAGAAAGCAAAAATGAGAGAAAGAATACAAAAGGGAGCTATAAACACATTTTTTTAAATAATGAGAGGCAGGAGGTGGTAGGATTTCCGATAAGAGAGGAGATACAAAGATTGATGGAGAGACAGACAGAGCGGGGAGAGAAAGAGACAACGCAGGCAGTGAGAATATTAATGTTGTGTTAGACAGTTGAGATTCTTCATAGACCACAAGCATTTCTCCCTCAAGACATCCACAACACACACACACACACACACACACACACACACACACACACACACACTGAGAGGTGCTCAGACAACAAGGGCCACCTATCCTCATGCATTCAGAGACAGACCTGCCAGATTCACATTTTAGAATAAATCAAGCTCACACACACACACACACACACACATAACAGTACAGAATACTCTGCCACAATTATGGAATATTTTAGTTTCATCGTTACCACAGTAGTCTTCAATCTGAATTCATCAGCATCTAAAACTGCCCTTCACTGATTGTGAATCATTGTAATCAAGCCTTGATGGTCGTCCATAGCCTGTTATGCTTCCATCATGCAAACCTGCTCAAATACAATTCTGTTATGACATACGCACACATCCATTCTTACAGGTGCTTTCCAAGTTAACGCTATGTCAGGATTGTGAAATCTTTGACAAGACCTGTCACAGGGCACATTCAGCTTACAGACAGAATAAAGAAGACAAGCAGGAGAAATAGGAGGCGAGGGAGTGAGAAGGAGGAGGGTAAGAAAAAAAGAGATTTTTAGATCTTCATGATTGTAAGAAGAGAGAATATCTCCTGTTGTTCATATGTAACTGTGTGAATGGACAATGACAGCTAAGGTTATATCCATAGAGGAGAGAAGGAATAAAGCAAATATAGAATAATGGAACAGGAGGGGGATGTGGATATCACATCATGGGAAATGCAAAACTACAACAACAAAAAAAAACTGTTGGAAAGAATACTGAGAGAATTTCAACAATAAAACGTTGATATTATCACAAACTATGAATCTGTAGGCCTGCATCGATTGTATGTATTCCTGTAGAATTCAACAGGAATTTCCAAAAGTCTCTGGGGCATTGTGGAAAACGTGCCTTTTTATAAATCTTACATTTGAGATTTAAGCAGTATGTGTTTAAGATTGTGTTTAAGTGTTGCTAAATTGCATTGTGCCATCTCATAAATTATAATATATGTTGGGACATAATTATGCCTTCTCAAAGAGCTGATCCGTTTAGCTGTGAATATGTAGGGCGCTGTGATTTCCGTGATGCAGAAAACGCGGACAGAATTGCGGAATCCAGTCATAAAAATGGAATTTACTGTATAAAGCAGAATGTCATGGAATTTGTCTTTGTCTTTTGTTTTTTTGTTATGAATAAATAAAAAGTAGGACAGTACACTTAGATCAAATCGCGATATATAGACTAGTGTGTGTAAATATTAAACTGCAAAAAGACTAGCACAATACAAATACACAAACTACACAACAGATTTTCTGAAAAAGCAAAACATTTCAATTTTCAGTTTTGAATTCATGAATTCAGTAAATTAGAAATGCTTTTTGATTATTAAAATGTAATTAAACCATTAAAATGGAATTGAGACAACTTAAAACATAAAAAAATGAAATGAAATGGAATTTGAAAAAAAATTATTTCATAGGATTCTAAAAATGGGCCCTAAATATGTTTAAAGCAGAAGTATTCTTCAATTCAGTCAATTGCCTTTGATTTTATAGCCATGATGAAGTCTTGTATAGTTGCTGCTAGCTACAATGTTAGGATTTCTCATTCATGTCAATTTTAGGCAACACCCTAGCGATAAAATAGCTACATGATTGAATTCAAAGGCATCAAAACTTTAGACAGCTAAAGAAAAACACTAAACATCCACAAACTATTTTTTTTTAACATTTCTCACAAAGTGATGTGATTGCTTTTCTGTTTTTTTTTTTTTTTTTTTCTTTCTCAGGCATAAGAAGAATAGTGGGAATTTACAGTGAATGCACCCTCACAACATCTTGTTTGTGAATGGAGAAATATAGTGCTGCTCTCCGTCACCTACACAGTTCTGTTGAACACATTTTACCATATTTAAATCAGTTCCACATAATTCTGGCCATTCTCTCCCAGACAATCCGAACTTTCTTTTTGTCAACTCTACATGATTTTTGCAATTCTCCATATTACTGCCCAAAGCTCTTAACTACCCAAAGGTGCAGCCATTACCCATTTAAAATTTAATAACCTGAGGCATTATGCTTTAATTGGCTGGTTTTATTAACTAATTGGCTCCCGTTTGGCTGTAATTTATGTAGGTAAATTCCAAATTACTTGTGAATGACTGCAGTTTGCAGAAATCCCTGTTTAGAATGTCAGAATTGCATTATTTTCCACTGATATTTAGCATGTGGATAATGACAGTGCAGTATGAGCGATGGAGCGATATTAGCATTCCCATTGCACAGATTGCCTGCGTAGTCTCACTTTTTAAACCCAACACGAAATGAACTGTTGTCAGCAGCCCCACCCTCTCCCCTCATTAGACATCTCATCAGCAGTCAGTCGTCTCATGGATAATTTATGAGTGCGGCGTTTTGGTTAATTTCGCAGGCAGCGCAGGTTTGCTCTTTAGCTTTCGCGCCTCACAGGGGAAGTTAGCATTAGCTCATTGTCTGCTCTGATTTTACAGCCCAGAGCAACAGTGCCATTTAGAAAATAGTCAATCCCAACAGATACCGATGAGGTTGAGTCTCGGGTGCCTGATGGCTCACTGATGCCTGTTTCTAAACAAGCTATAGTGGGATTCCGTAAGCCACCAGGTTACTAAATGATTTATCCAGCTTTCCACTGACCCACAGGGTAACCCTGTTAACAATCACGCCTTTAATCATTGCACTCATGTTGAGAGTGTCTGGATAGACTGGTGATTGGCTGAGTGGATCAGTGTCAGGAAAGGGAGACTCGATACCAACAAACCTCCGCTCACCCACTTAGTGCCGCTACCAAAGACGTTTTCTGTGACGGTTGGGTGAACTGTGCCGAAATGGTTTTACAGATAAGAAAGTACCATAATCCTTCCATTTAAAGTTTTAATCCAGTCAAAAATGATAATTCTGCCATCTTTTACAAACCCTTCTGTTGGTCCAAACTGATTTACTTTATTCAATGGAACACAAAAGGCAGAATATTCACACTGCTCTTTCCCTGTCAATGAAATTGAAAGTGGACAAACACTAAATTAAATTGATTGTGCAATTTCAGATGCTCTAAAGAAATAATTCATTGTTTTAAAATGTCAGAGGGGGAGGGGGAGTAAATTACAGACGTTCAATTTTTGGGTTTTGTGTGTGAAAATTAAAATACTTTTCATGACCTAATGTAATATGCAGAGACAAATAAAAGTAATCATGTTTCCTTGTCTTGTCCTCCAAGTCGGACTCAAACCGGTGCTGCCAATGTATGTGAGCATGTGCACTAACCTCTAGGCCACAGCTCTAAAAGTCTAGACCCACTTTTACATAAGCCTTTTGCACCTGGAGCGGAACACAGGGGTGAAGAATTACAACCCATAGCTTGAGTATTTCATCAACCTGCAAGCTCATTCGTTTCACTCAGCAGATAGCATACTGCAAGCAGATTGTAAAGGGTGCATGTACCTCGCAATATACTAATGCATGAGCAGGTGTAAATCCAGAAGGACCTTGGCAGTTCTTTCTTCTTGCACCTCTTTTTTACCTTGATCTAGCACGTGTGGCCCTGACCTACGAAGTAGGGTGATTAGCATTAGTTATCATTGGTATTCATTTCCAGCTCTTAATTCCCCAGTCTTACTCAACCTCCCACTCCCCTCTTGACAGAGGACCGTAGGTTAAACGCAAGGGGGAACGCTCCATCACGACTAGATTTGATCCAATTAAGTATAGATTTAATCAGGCCTTGTGTTTCAGGAGGTGAATGCGCAATGTGATCCGCACCATAACCACACGCTCCTCGGCATGGGCTTTCCGGCCCACTCTCCCAGTTTTCTTCTGGCTGAGATTACTGGTTTGATGTGTGATTCAATCAGTGTTTGTTTTTACAGCTTTAGTCATAGTTTTTTTTAATTACTACAAAAATGGTATTCAAACATAACATGCTCAATATAGCACAATATTATAGAAAGGTCATCAGAATCATTTAAAAGTTTAGGGTCGACGCATATGGCAGAGAATAGACTGGGTACACAATAGGGCTGCACAATTTATCGCACAATACGAAAAATAACATTGAACTTAAACGCAATTATCACTTAAACTTGATTCTTAGTGAGATTATGAAATAATCACTATTTTGATTATAAGCACTATAATCGATAAATAAGCACTATTATTTTTTTTTTTTAATGTGCAGCTTGTCAATGACGTATGTACACAACTGTTACTTGTATCTAACTTGCTCGATGTTAAAAAGAGTTATAAAGTGCAATAAGCTAGAGATGTCAAAAGTACGGACTTCGGTACCAATCAGTACTGAAATTTTAAAAAATGTAACACTTTAATCGCTGCTGAGCAGATTTGTAAACACCTCTGATTGGCTATTGTGTTGACGCGCTCATCGGATATGTCTGTGATTGGCTACAATGATCAACACATAGCAGCGCTTGAAAGAACACAGAAGTGTTTGAATTTGAAAGCGGGACTGGTCTGCGATAAACGCCTGCTTTCAAACGCTCCCGTGTGTATCTCTGTAACCGCTTGGTGAAAAGCGTCACTGATGACTATTTACAATGTTTTTACAGCATTGATTATTGAAGCCAATCACAGACATATCCAACGAGACGTGAAAACAATGGCCAATCAGAGGTGTTTACGAATCCGCTCAATAGTGCTCAAAGCATCACATTTTTAAAATTTCAGTACCGGAAAGTCAGCCTACTGTTTGTAATTTGCCCCCTTTTTTATTATTATTTTTGATAACAAAAATAAATTAAAATAACAAAAATAACTAATCGTCCACCCCTAGGGGATTTCATGTGTTTTTGTTTACCTGGATGTTCTTGATGTTAATGGGTACATGACGATATTGAAGAAAAAATGCGATAACTTATTAAATAATGCGATATTCAATATGCAATACAATAATGGCTTAAGTGTGTAAAATAAATTGAAATTAGCCTATAGTTAAATAAATTTAAAAACTGAAAATGATATCTGTATATATGTTTCACATTCTTTCTGGGAAAACAGCAGTGTTTTAGCATTACATAAATCTGACAATGTCATGTTAACATCAATCTAAACAAACAAAGGACAACTACTTAAATACCAACAACTCTTTGCTCAACTTAGTAATATATAATTAGTTTTTTTTTTTTTTCATGTCAGTTTTGTAATTAATATTGTTTTATGTTGGATTGTATTTCTTAGATCTTTTCTGTCTCTTCTTTGTTATTGTTGAAGAAATCAAATTACCAAACCAATCAATATTTTAGATGGGATACTCTAAGACTTAAGTCTTTTTTTTAATTTAAAAAAAAAAAAAAAAATTTTTTATTTAACAAACAAGGTACACTGTAAAAAAAAAAAAGTTGGTTTAACTTAAAAAAGTAAGTTACCTGGTAGCCTTAAAATTTTGAGTTCATTGAAATAAAAAATTTGAGTTAATACAATGAAGGCGATTGGTTTAATCAACAGAAACTCAAAATAATATGTTATATGAACCACATTAATTATTGAAGTTAATTTGACAAAAGAAAAAAAAATGTTTTGTTGATAAATCATGAAAATTATTTTTTACAGTGTAGTTACAGAGCTGAGCCTGAGAGGAGGATGGAGAAGTATTTTGAAATATGAATGGCAGGAGTAGACAGCAAAATGACCCTCTGTAATTTACTTTCTTTTTTAGTTCTAAGTGGAAATTCCTAATTGGAAATAGCCTAATTCACTTAACAAGCAATCTTCAATCTCACACTTTTGTTATTCCAAAAAAGAAGAAAAAAAAAAAAGTAAAAGAAAAAAGAAAAACAATCTGCTAACCCTTTAATTCTGTAGAGAGAAGGAGCATGAAAATGATAAAGCGTGTTATCGCCTGACTCTCTTCGCCTGGGTTAGCACATCTAAACACAGTGGGTGATTATGCAAAAAGAGAGAGATGAGCACGAATTCTATGTTGACACAAACACTCGATTATTTAAATAATGAAACGATTGAATTATCGGCCAAACTGGCAAGAGAAGACAAAGGAGCGGCTCATGTTTCATTACAGGCGGTGAATACAAGCCTTTGTAATTGAGCACAGAAAGAGGAGACATGTTTGCGTGTGAGGTATTGCTAACGGTTGTGGCGAGTTACGAAGGGTCTGTGAGCTTCTCAAAGGAGAAACTGCATCGCTGTTTGAAATATGGCTCTCTGGTGACACATCTTTCCCTTGCTTTCTGTCTCTACTAAAAGTGCAGCGTCACCTTCATGGTTTCTGGATGGGATGTCTCACTGATGAAGCTTGAGTGATTTAAAGGGATATTTCACCCTAAAATAAAAGTTTCTTTGAATTTACTTAAACTCTAAATGTAGAATTTTTTTCTGTAGACCAAAAAATAGATTTTAGGCAGTAGGGAAGTGACAACTAATCAACTAGTTATTTTTTTTATTGACAGTTTATTAATAATTATGTTGACAGTCACCAGTCCCCTTTAATGCAAACCACTACAGTCATTTAGACCACATCGCATGTCACTGTATTTTGAGTGTCCTATCCTAAGCGTTGTGTTTTATTAAGGGTGTGTCGGTTTAAAAATTATCCAACTTTTAAATATGCGTCTAAAGACCTCATAATTTTGTTCCATTCAGTTGACCTCTAAGTATTTTTTAATGTAAACGCCTCCTAAGTAATGCCCTGAAACCAGCATAATTATACAGCGCACCCTTAAGACTGATTTGTTGATAAGTCATTCAAAACAGGCAACTCACAGGCTAAAAAAATTTAATATCCCTATTAGGGAGTGCGCTATCGCTGCGCTTTTTCATACAATGAAAATTAAAATAAATTAAAATGTTATAATAATTTTTACAGGAATAATTAATTTGGAAAAATAATGTAAGATAAATATTGATTGAAGCTTGAGAGTGACCATTCACTTTTTACTGAGCAGTGTCAACATGCTGAACTTTTACATTTGTTTTCTGCTGAAGAAAGTAAGCCATGCGGGTCTGAAACGACATGAGGGTGAGTAAATGATTTCTGGCTGAACTGTTCCTTTAAATGGCCAAATGTTGTGATCATATTTCGACTCGTCCTCTATTCTGTGAGATCATCAATCATGACAGGCCAATGTAACCACACTGGACTTAATTAGAGTTTCTGAGATATGGGTGTAAGCAGTTTAGAGAGTTCTTCTTTTAGCGCCATCTGTATTTATGGAAGTAGTATGGACTTTATGTAGTCTTGTGGTGATTAAACCAGACCTGAAAACAATGGAAAGATGACATGATTTGTGGAGCGATATGTAATGATCTTGCAACTTGTATAGAATTTGAGGAAACTCTTTTAAAATGGCAATAGTATGGAGAACCCTTCAGCTCTTGTTCATTGTGCATCTAGTTCTCTTTATACTAAATTGGGTTTGTGCCCTTCTGTTGGAAAGCAAGCATTAATTTTACTCTAAGTTCAGAGTCGGTTTCCTTTGGTGTATTTTTAAGTTAAGGGTTCAGTCTTTTAAATGGGCTCTGTTATCATGGTCCCTCAGGTCCTCTCTCTTGAAGAAAATGACACAAAACACATTCAGAGTGCTTAATTTTTGACCTCAAGTGAAACAATTATTGGAGAAATTTTATTAAATGTCATTGAACTCTCAGAGAACCAGTGAGCAGTATCCGATAGCTTCCAGAGAGAAAGACTTTAATGAATGTTTTGAAACTGTTCATCGACCCATACTAAAAAGAACTTCCAAGACCAAAAAAAAAAAAAAAAGTTGAATTTTTTTTTTATTCTTTTTTTTTCTTTTTTCTTTTTTGTAGTGATAGACATTTCACAATATACGTTGAGATATTTATTTATTTATTTATTTATAAATGCACTACCATTCAAAAGTATGGGGTCAGTAAGATTTTTTTAAAGAAATTAATTCTTTCATTCAGCAACAATGCATTAATTAGGTCAAAAGTGAAAGCAAAGTCTTATTGTTGTTATAGTGTTCCCACAAAAATCTAAAGCAGTGCATCTGATATTAAAAACTAATATACATATAGCCCTTTTACTGATCAATTAACTGTTTAGAACACAACTTCTATGGAAGATTAATTTCAGTGCAGTCTTCTGAGGTTGTTGGAAGGAGAACAGACCCACAAATGCTTAGTGGAGGGCAAACTTTCAACACCAAACTGCCCATGTTACAGGAATATTAATGCTGTTGCTGCTAAATATTTTTCTTTCTTTTTTTTCTTTTTAATAAAACGATTTGACACCACGTCCTCTACCCTTGGGTTGGCACCATTAACTTCCACTGCGCCACCCCAGAGTTGGCGTCTATAATTGTATTCAAGATGGGATGGAAGCACAAACAGCCTTCCCTCCTGTTGTGTTCAGGTGTGAGTGGCGGAGGGAAAGGTCACCGTTATAAAGTTCTCCTCTAGGAACCGCGTCTCTTCAGGGATGAGCTCGGCTCACCTCCTGCCCTGGCCTGATAGCTCAGACTCCCTTTCTTTTTGTTTTTTGAAGTGCTCAGTTGGGCGTCTGGTGCACCGTTCACATGCCGCTCAGCTTGAGCTGCCAAGCACCGCCCCCCACACATACATAAACACACTCTCATGCTCGTTAAGCATCTCCTTTCCTGAATTTGCATACGGAACAAACAGGAAATTGTGTTCATTTGTATGCAAATGCTTTTGTCCCCAAGGCAGCACTTTTGAATTAAAAGTTTTACCATCCCATTAATTCCAAATTACAGTCAGGCACAGGCACGGGCGGCCATCTTTGCTGTGACGGGGAGGATGAGCAGCAAAGGAGGGCCCTCATCCCAAATCAGCCACATCTGGCTAGGACGCTTTAGTGTGCCATCTGCACAGGACGTCACATTTTGGCCCAATCCAGTGGTCCCCAGATTGATTGGTTGTGCTCTGTCCTGGTCTTCATGCAAACTATCCAGAGAGGAGTATGTACTGATCCAGCGTGATTGATATTCCTCAATATTCTCGAGGACGGGTGAGCAGAGACCTTGCTGGAGATTTGATGGACAGGTTGTTAAGTAGACAAAGAGTGGTGAAGGCCATCGCTCAATCTCTTTGGAGAGGGTGTATTGTCATTATTGATTTATTTGCATATATGTAGAAGGCATTCAGAATGTATGAGCTCTTTATTTTTCGCTTACCTGCACCAGTACAGGCACATGGGAAAACTGGTTCTGCTTAAACATCAATAATAAAGTGAAGGACACAGATTGAGTAAATTCCAGTGAATATTTCCTAAATATATGGGTGAATGTCACAAAAAACATCAAGAATATATGTCCAGATCATATTTCGCTCTGTGTGTGTGTGTGTGTGTGTGTGTGCTTTTGTTTATATTACATTTGGGGAATGTCCCCACGATGTAATATAAACCTGAGTTCACCTACATCGTGGGGACCAGCCACCGGTCCCCACAATGCTAATTAATTAATAAAAATACTAAATGATGTTTTTGTGAGAAAATAAAGGTGTGCACAGTTTCCTGTGATGGTTAGGTTTAGGGCTAGGGGTAGGGTAGGGGGATAGAAAG
Organism: Chanodichthys erythropterus; assembly: GCF_024489055.1. Taxonomy (NCBI): domain Eukaryota; kingdom Metazoa; phylum Chordata; class Actinopteri; order Cypriniformes; family Xenocyprididae; genus Chanodichthys; species Chanodichthys erythropterus. Next base: position 5,557,321 of record NC_090235.1, on the reverse strand, counting down.
TACGGTTTGTACAGTATAAAATGCATTGCGGCCTATGGAAAGTCCCCACAATTCACATTGTGTGTGTGTATGTGTGTGTGTATCTGTGTGTGTGTGTGTGTGTGTAGGTGTGTGTGTTTGTGTCTGTGTTTACATATAGTTGTGCTCAAAAGTTTACATACCCCTTGCAGAATCTGCAAAATGTTAATTATTTTAACAATAAAAGGGATCATACAAAATACATATTTTTTTGTGTGAATAAGATATTTTTTTACATAAAAGATGTTTATGTATCCACAAGACAAAAAAAAAAAAATAACAATGCTAAATTATAAATTATAAAAATGACCCGTTCAAAAGTTTACATACCCTTGATTCTTATGTGTGTCGTTACCTGGATGGTCCATTTTTTATTTTTTTTTATTTTTTTTTGTGATGGTTGTTCATAAGTCCCTTGTTTCTCCTGAGCAGTTAAACTACCCAATGTTCTTCAGGAGCAATCCTCCAGGTCCTGCAAGTTCTTATTGTTTTCCAGCATCTTTTGTGTATTTGAACCCTTTCCTGCAGTGGCTGTATGATTTTGAGATCCATCTTTTCACACTGAGGACAACTGAGGGACTCATACAGTACAGAAGTATTACAGAAGGTTCAAACATTCACTGATACTACAGAAGGAAACATGATGCAAGAACCAGAGGGTGTAATTTTTTTTTCCTCTGATAAACACATTAAAAATATTTAATTTAGTTAATGCAGCATCAGTCTGTGTGTGTGTGTGTATATATATATATATATATATATATATATATATATATATATATGCCAGCTATGTAGTTTTCAACTGCTTTATATTATGAAAACTGGTAAAAACCTAAAAAAGTGAAATTCCTAATAATTACAGTAATAATGACATTCCCCATAATTACAATAATTCCAAGTTGTTCCAAGAGGTTGCACAGACTGCATTTATTCACCAACCATGATCGCAAACAATATGGTCAAGAATAATGTTTCAATTTATTTAGGGCTGCCCTCGACTAAAGATTTTTCTAGTCATCTAGTGGTCGTTTGTTTAAGTGATTAGTCGACTAATCGCATGTTTATAAAAATAATCCATATAAATCATAATAATGAGCTTTTAATCGGCTATATATAATACATAGCCTAATCAGCGCATAAATGCACACATAAAGTTTGCAGCAGCAGTATTTATTATTTTACAAAAGCAAACCTTTTGTTTTTATTGTGAGTTTACAGAAATAAAAGCAAAGCATTTACTGTTTCAAATGTTGGATTACTCTTATCTGTATGACCAGTATTTTAAGTTAAATGCAAGGGATCGCACCGGCGCCTCCATGTCATGCGGTAACCGCTCTCCATACAAACGCTTGGATATGCGCCAAATAATAGCTAGGTTAACGAGTGAGCTGACTTAAAAAGTTGCTACTACTTACATGTTTAAAGTGATAAGTCATATTTGACGTCGTTGAGAGATAGGCTAATGTTTGATTTCCTGCCGTTAACGATCTGTCTGTCACAGACTGCGTGATTTCACCACTTCCTGTGGAGGTTTATTTTCTGCAGCTAACTGACTACCAATTTTGGTTGACCAAGCCTCTTCTCGTCGACTAATGGTTAGTTGACTATTAGGGGCGGTCCTAGATTTATTACAGTTCAACACAGGGAGGGTTTGCTCGCAGATTTAGTAGCATCAAATCGGACATGTGGCCCCGTGAAGGAGCACAGACTGGCAGTATAACACTTTCATTCAAGCAGAACTTCACACTGAACCTCGCTAAACTCCAACAGCAATGTTTGTTGGTGTTGTCAGATCATCAGCACTTTTGGTGGAAGAATGTGCTTAATTGTTTTAATTAAAATAAATGTGACCTGGACATATTTTTTTGTGAGATTCACTCTATACTGTAGACTAGCCAGATCGACTTTCCTTGATAAACAGAGGAATAAGTAAATTAAATCCCAGCTGAATTGTGCAGCATGTATTTATCTGCTGGAAAGTCAATGGGCTGTGAGAGCATAAATAAGAATATTAAGATTAAGAGGATTAGTTAATTAATTGATTGGATTAGACATTTGCTGTTTGCCTCAGCACAGGTCATGTAAAGAAAGAGCACTTGCATCTTGAAAGACTTTCTCTGGTCTGTGCAGTTGCAGTGCCTATCTGGGAGTTTTCTGCTGCAAATGAGAGGTAAAAATAATCTTAACAGCATTATTGCATAATTCATTTACTCTGTATATAGGTCGTAAGCTGCCTTGAATAAAAGCTTCTTAACTGCAGAAACATAAATATGCTAGTACCTTTGTAGTCTTTAACAAGCTTAAAGAACTAAACTGCTAAAAACTAACTATAATCTATACTTATTACACTTGAGATATGTCAAAAAAGAGGAAGAATAAAAAGGTGCAGCGAGAGGAGAGGAGAGAAAAGATGACACGTAGAGTACACCTGGCAACCTCCAGTAAACATGGCATCTGTCCTAGAAATCATGGTAGTGTGGTAATGAGGGTTGATGGGGACAGTGATGGAAGAGAAAGCAATAACAACACCGCATGCTAGCTGCCACCAATGACACTTTCACAAGTCTGAGGACAGACAGCAAGATGACCAAACTCATACACTCATCATGAAAAAAAAAAACATTCTTATGTGACAAGACCTTGTAATGAGAAAAACTTGAACTAAGAGATTCTGTGTACAGGTTTTTGGTCCAAAAAGTAATACCTCAGGTCATCCAACAGGTCATCCAATATTTTATATATTTAACATACTCTGTCAACTTGGATAAGTTAGAGATTTCATCTGGTCGTGATGAAATATATAACTGAGTATCTGTCATGATCACCAGTTGGAGTGCCCTAGTTAGCTACTATAGGGCACACCAACACGGACTATTGTCTCACCTCACTTGGACTTCTATTCCCATAACCCACTTCCCGGACTCATTATCCCATCACTGCACTCAGCTGTTTTGTGTTTGATCATTAGTGTCTGTTTATTTATACCCTGTTTGTTTCTGCTTTTGTTATTGAGGTTTCATTTATGGTCACTGGCTTCTGTTTTGTTTTTCCTTGTTTCGTATGGACTGTTCTGTGGATTTTGACCCTTGCCTGTCTGGATTACGACTTTGGATTGCCCTATTAAAGCTGCATTTGGATCTTACCTTCTTGTCTCTGTGCCATCCGTGACAGTATCATCTGCATAACAGTGGAAACCAACTCCATGTTTTCTTATATTACCAAGTGGCAGCATATATATTGAAAATAGCAGAGGGCCTAACACAGAGCCTTGCCGAATAGCCGTTGAAATTGTCTATACTTTTTTTATTAAGTAAAGGGGCTTTTAGTGTAATTCGAAAAATGTGATGCATTGAGGAACATTTCTTTGTACATCTCTCAATCATTATCGAATTGCATTTCATTATATGTTTTGCCTCCCACAATTAAAACTACAGAGCTTTGATCATAAAGCTAAGCATTTAAATATCATCTTACTAGGACATACTATTGGCAGATATAGAGTGAAAACAGATATTAACATGCATTTTAAGTAGTCAGTTAAAGTATACTGTTATAATGATTTACATTACAAATTTATCTTAATTTTTTGGCCATGTAAATATCAGTAACTGCACAAAATTGCTTATTTTTGCTTAGTTTGGTCCTCTGAATAAAATTGAGGTGTTTTCTCCTCAAGTATGAGCTCTATATTCTCATATATTATAAGTTGTTATCCATTAAAGCCTGATGCATCAATTATCATATAAAAGCTAACTATTTCTAGATTTAATTTTGTCTAAAGGTTCAATAAACAAATTTTTTTTTCTAAAAAAAACAAGATTTTTCTAACTATTATTTCATATCAGGCTCTACAGGGTTAAGAACATTTAGAGACAATGAAGTAAGGAGAAGGGTAACGGTTAGGAAAGAGAGGCTAAGGGTTAGTGATTGAGAGTGGGAACATTTTGGTGATTGACCATTCCCAACTCAGATATGATTGTGGAAGAGAAGGAGAGCTAAAGGACTCAATGGAACAGACGAGACATTTGCAAAGCTAATCGTAACACTTGAAATACTCTGCTCTGCCTTCCAGTGTGACTTTACCCTAACCTTATGCTTGATGCTTTTTGATTAATGTTTTAAAAGCCTCCCTGCCCACAAGAAAGCCATTTGAGAGCTCTTTCGTAACAAAGGGAAGAACATTGCATCTAGCATAACAAATGCACTATATTATACATTGTAATATGCCTCACCGCCTTTGCACAATAAAGCTAAATCCACCTCCAGAAAATACACTGTAGAAGGGACTCTGCACTTAACTAGATAATGACTGGTTTTATTAAAATTGATCATTATCTCTAAAGCAAGCAGCTCACTTGAAAAGTATCGAAAAGCAATAAACTTGTGATAGGTGAGATGTAAAAATAAGTTTAGAAGGCCATTTTCTTGGTTTGCTTGTATAACTATTTTTTTTCATTGCCTGAAAGTTTTATTAAGTTTTATTGGTATTCAGACATTTTTCCATCTTTTTTCTCTCCTTTGCACTTAATTGTATATACTGTAGGCAAAAGTTACAGTTTTGCGAGTGATGGCTGAAAGTTTCCAATAGTGACACAGTCAAGCAGGGCAGACAAAAAGGTGAGACTGTGGCCATGAAAGTACAAGGCGCATTATCTGCCATGCTATAATAACCTCTCTCCCTCCCTCATATCCCTCTCTTTCTCTTCAACTCCTTCCAAACGGTGGCAGCTATTAGTGCTGAATGGAGCTGAATTGAATTAGCGCTGCCCACCGTTTCTCTAAAAGCACCAGGGCCCAGGGGCACCATCACCATGCTAATAAAGCTCATGCTCTTACTGTGTGAGGAAAAGTGGCCGGAATTGCTGATGGGAGGACGTCAGGTGGGGGCGGGGGTCTTTCTTCATGACTCAAAGGCGGACATGAGCAGAGAGCAGACGGAGCTCGCTTGAATAAGAACGCTCACCCCTGCGATCCCATCGGCGTTCCGCGGGCCTGAGTGACACGGCAACAATAACTCGCGCTGCAGCGTCCGCGACGCTTCAGGCCGCCTAGAATAATTTTAGCTGCTTGCGGCGCTTTTGGAATAGTGGGGCGCCGCAGTTTAACTGTAATTACATTCATTTTCCCAACTCCAGCTCATGCAAAATGCCAAGACTGCACTCAAAGAGAAAGGAAATGTGCGCCGAGGGGATCTAAACTATTTGCAGTTGAGCATATCATCATCCATATTCACCATTATAACTGTGTTACAAGTTCATGTTAAAGTGTATAAAAGTTGTCCTATAAATGCATAGGATGGCAAGGTCATGGGTTTAATTTGTATGCAGAATTTATCTTCTAACTGCACACTGTTTGCGTAAAAGCTGCTGCCAGATGCTTAGTTGTAGCTAGGGTTGTCACAACATGAATAGTACAGTAGCCACCAATAATCGTGAAATTGCACACATTTCTTTGAGTCTTGATATAACTGCAAAATATATACATTACACACTTGATACCTGTACTATAAATGTACCTGTACTTTTCACTTCCTTAATAAAAACAGTGGTCGACTTTCTTTCGTTATAGCAAACAGAGTTATATACAGTGTGTCTGATTTCACTCATTGGCTTACTGTACACTTATTGCAGTCCCTTTGATCGCTGAACTTTAACCAGATTGTTATACTATACCACCTTCCATTGCTTGCAAGTGGAAACTTGAGAGGAAATTAAGAAATCATAAAGCCACTGGGTCACTCATTCACTAATGAGTGGGTGCATGTGTAACCCCTTCGGTTCTACTCGCACTGCTCTGAGCGGGATTTGAACCACTATTTCTGGCATTGGAGGCAAGTGCATTTACAAGGACCCACAGCCTCTAGCGTCAGTCACTAGTGCGGCTCTTGAGGCCAGGGGAGTGAGATTTACTCGCACAACTCTTACTAGTTGGCCTCCGTTATACATACTCTTTTGTTCTCAGGCCAAATTCAGACACATTTGCAGGAGGTGTGTACATACATCTGTTCATAAAATTGTTCTTACTGTCTAAACTGTGTTTAAATGCCTCTGATTAGGCATTGTGTTTGTTCGCTCAAGAAACATGTCTGATTGGCTTCGAAATCACTACAAAAGCATGTTGTAAATAGAATCCTTTGTTGCTAGACCAAAATGGAGAAGCCATGTGTGACAAACACCCTTACTGCTTCCAAAAGAAATTAAGAGGGCAAGTAGCAGTCAGGTTCTGCTAATCAAATGCCTTTGATTAACTGGTCATCAGCCAGCGTGACCAACTCTACAAAAGCAGAAGTTTTGGCAATTTGCTGGTCTGTTAACACGATGCCAAGGGGGAAACACATCAACAATGATCTTAGGCTGCATTTACACTGCAAGTCTTAATGCACAGATCCGATCTTTTGACCACATCTGATTTTTTTGGCCAGTGTGTTTACATTCACTTGAAACGCGACATTGATAGCTTTGCATACATATGGTAGACCCTGGGGGTTTGAATGGCCGTGCTATTAAAATTATTTATAATTCTGTCAGCTGTCAGTGTCATGGATGTTTTGCAGTGTGACTTCTGACTGAACGAATATAGACTTGAAAATAAAGGTAATTTGCTTTTGTTATTTTATCTACAGTCGTTAAATCTAGAATTCTGAAGGGAAATAAAGTAGCAGGTAAGATTAGATCTATCTGAATGAATGATAACAAGAGAGTGAGTGAAGGAGAGAGCGCACAAGCTTTTGGTTTATTAAAATAAAAAATAAAAAAAACACACGGTGGTCTCTTTTAAATGAACCGGGCAGAGGTTGAAATTCAGCTGCTGCGTGTGTGTGTGTGTGTGTGTTTGTGTGTGCGCAAGAAAAAATAGATAGACATATAAAGTTTCTACCTCAATAATTGAGTGCATACAGGCACATCTGCTTCATAATACAACATTAAAGCTCCCTTTTAGTAAGCAAATGTGTCGCCCTCACCTTGTGGTGACTTGGAATTCCAATGGAAATTGGATATAATTGGATATGCATGTTTAGACGTAGGTCGCATATCAGGATATTGGACATGTATCTGATTTAAAACATTTGGAAGTGGCTCAGATCGGATGCGTGTGGATTTTTGTGTTTACACGTGTGCAATAAATTCCGATCTGTGTCAGATGTGAGAAAAATTTTTTATTTTTTGTGCCAGTGTAAATGGCAAATGGCAGCAACAATTGCTTCTCTAAGGCTGCATAGCCTTAGAGAAGCAATTGTTGCTGCCATCAAACTGGGAACAAATGCAAGGCCATTTCCAAACATTTGAAGTCCGTCATTCTACAGTGAGGAAGATTATTCACAAGTGGAAAACATTCAAAACTGTTGCAAATCTTCCCAGGAGTGGACAACCCAGCTAATTCTCCCCTAGGTTAGCCTGTGCTCTGCTCAGAGAACCTGCAGAAAACCCAAGCCAAAATTCCTCCACAACAATGTGAGAGACTGATAAAGTCATACAGAAAATGATTACTTCAAGTTATTGCTGCTAAAGGTGGTTCTACAAGCAATTAAATCATTGGGTGTACTTAGTTTGTCACACATGGCTTCTCCATTTTAGCTTTATTTATTTATGTAATGTGTCATGTTGTTGTTCATCTGAGGTTGTATTTACCTAATTTTAAGACCTGGAGATGATTTTTGTTTATTATTATTATTATTATTATTATTATTATTATTATTATTATTATTATTATGTCCTAATATGTAAAACCATAAAATTCAAAAGGGTGTACTTTCTTTTTCACAAGACTGTATATATAAATAATAAAAAATGGATATACAATATATTATTTAATGTATATGTCACGAGATGTCTCTGATTTTTGCATTCATGTGGTTTGAATTGGCTCTTAATTTGATCCTACATTTTGAACTACATATTTTAAGCAGAACTGACGAATCATGACTTTGCACACACGTTTTGCACCCAAGTATGTGCATACACACATTTCATGAATGAGACCTAATGTGTGCCATTGTGCCGTGATGGTATTTGAATTAAGCATATCGAACAGTTTCTTTTTCATGCTAGTTTAAGATAATCTGTATTTCAAGACAGACTATTGACTGCTTATTAGAGAAACTCCAGAGACGGTTGAACAACCAAAACAACAATATTACTGAAAGAATTATGGTAGAATTAAGAATCAGGCCAGCTGTGAAATTTACCCATCACGGTGCTATTCGATGATCAAAGAAATACTGCCATAACGGCAGAGGAAGGAGGAGGTAAGAAGCAAGAATTGTAATGCATGTCCATGCAGAGAACAAGGCAAAGCAAGGGGTAGTATAAAAGACAGCCTTGCTTAATTCCTGTATGAATAAACCGACAACATGCTGAGCCACTCACTGTGCATCTAGGAAAGAAAAATCTGTGGACTGAAGCGCTTCCTCTAATTACACTCTCTGGTAGAGCATAGCATAGCACATTTGAAAAGCATGGGCTGGTAATAGTCCACGCAATCTCTGCATCTTTAACAGTATCTAATTGACGGCCATGAAAGTAGCTAGTTTGTGTTAAAGTGATGGGTCTACTGCTCATTGTATTTTGGCACTGTGCGGCCAAAACTTAATATTCAAGATGACAGGATGACGTTAAACCAGTTTCACCTCAAGAACGGTAGCCATTAACCAAAAGCCAACCAGAATTTTGACTGACAGATGAAGTATGTAGTCTGTCATTATGATCATTTATTATATATAATTTTTCAAATATTCAAATCTATCATTGTTTACTCCAAACCCATTTGATTGATTTTCTTCTACAACATAATCAACATAATACATGTCTATGGACTTAAATTTAAGCTGTAAAGACTTATGGTCAGTACATTTCATTAAAATGTCTTTTGTTTTCCACTGAAGCAAGAAATTCAGGCAGGTTTTATAATTAATCCATCAAAAATCTGTACTGCCAACAAAAACTTTGAAAGTTTAATCCCATCTAGAGGTGACCTGGGAAACTGAAACTAACTGCTACTATTACTTACACTCATTAATGCACAGTGTATGCTCTGGAAAGGATGAAATGATCTAGAATCCAATGAACATGTGCTTGTATGGATGAAAGGGATTTCTTCAGGTCATATCAGAACTGTGAATGCCAGTGGAAATACAGTTACATTTTCAATTAAAGAACCATGGCTGAATCTAACTGATATTGATGTTAAAAACTGAATATATAATGTATTGTACAAAATAAGTGATTGTTGTCTCTACAATTTACTTTGTTTGCATTATAGCCTACGGTTTAGTTAATAAATAAGTGTAAAGATAATGATACAGTTGTTTTAAGGATTAGTTCACTTCAGAATTAAAATTGTCATCCAAAATGTTTATGTCTGTCTTTCTTCAGTCGAAAATAAATAAGGTTTTTGAGGAAAACATTCCAGGATTTTTCTCCATATAGTGGACTTCACCAAGGGTTAAAGGTCCAAATTACAGTTTCAATGCAGCTTCAAAGGGCTGTACATGATCCCAGCCGAGAATAAGGGTTTTACTTAGTGAAACAATTGATCATTTTAAACATTTTATGTTTTGTCTAGTGTTTTTCAGTAAGAATAACCCACCATTCAAGCAATTGCCGTCAATTTGAAAGTGAAAGTCGGCCTTTCCGTAAGAAAACATCGAAAGCTCAGCTGAACAGCTGATCATAGCTGTAGCTACAGGGCGGGTTTTTTATTTTTCATGTCACAAACATTCCTCGTCGCAGAGAGCGCAGTTCATGGTTGCATAGCAATGACAGATGCCACGGGAGCGCAAGCGCTTTGGAAACAAGGAGAAAGTGACGCAATATGTGAACGGCCCCATAATGTTGTCACATGTCGATTAACTGGTAGGAAAATTTTCTCACTGTCACATCCCTAATATATATATATATATATACGTGACATAGGCGGAAGTACCGTGGAAGGGCGAAAAATTTGTCAAAATCGTCCGACATCGTTGTTTTACCCTTTTTGTAAAGGCCGTTTGAATTAGTCTTTGCACGTTCGCTTTTTTAGACACTGGATCGGTACTTTCGCCTACAGCCCGTGTGACATTCCACTACGTAATGCATAGTGCATCACAGAGCTAGTGCAAGACGAGCATTTGTGGTTAAAAAGTAAGTTATTATTTATTTATTTTATTTTTTTTAGAAAATGACAGATCATTTGGATAGATAAGACCCTTATTCCTTGTCTGTGATCGTGTAGAGGTCTTAGAAGCTGCACTGAAACTGCAATTTGGACCTTCAACCCATTGTACCCCTATGAAGTCCACTGTATGGAGAAAAATCCTGGAATGTTTTCCTCAAAAACCTTAATTTCTTTTTGATTGAAGAAAGAAAGACATAAACATCTTGGATGACATGGGGTGAGTAAATTATCAGGAAATTTTAATTCTCAACTAATGAAATGAACTAATCCTTTTTTGAAATAAGCCATATTGTCGATAGTTAATAGTCTTTTGAATATTGTAAACCACTTCTGAACTTCCAAAGAGGCAACATTAATCTAATGCTAACTAGATATATTTTCCTCTGCAATTTCGACATTGATCTGACAACAGGGGGCACAGGGTTTTCCCTGTTGGCACCATCATTGTCTGCATGCAATTGGCAACCTCTAGCTTTGGCAAAAATATTGTCACCTATAGCATTTTGTATCTCACCCTCATTGGCTGACACAACAGAAAGGTCTGCCAACCACCTGGAGCGCAGCCTCTTGTCTTTTTAGAGGCACTAAAGGAAGCATAGAGCCATTTGTGCTCGGGATGGCAGGGGAGCCCACAACATTTTATCTTCTTGGTTGCAGTTGGCCAACACCTACAGGACACAAGAGGAACCATACAGTCTTAACATTTACAACAAAAATGAATTTCTAAGAGAATCGTGTATGTGCTAGCATGCTTAACAGTGGTTAAACTGCATTGGAGGCTCTTGAGGCTAGTAAGTTCACTGGGTTGTTGAGGGTAAGAACAGTATGTGAGTGTTTTTATTGTGTATTTTAGTGCTGCTCTGTGAACTAGCTTGATGTATTACGTAGCACTCAAACTGCCCATCTGCTCGCCTCCTTTGTTTTGTGATGTTTTGCTTATTTTAGCAGTCTGCTAAAGTTAACTGTCTTTTCCCATGGTGAGCTTTGTTTTCGTTTAATTTGCCTTTGGCAGAGTGTGCAATAAAATCACTCATTTGTTTACAGGACACAGTGGGCGTTCGGTGAGATTTTATGTCTTTTGTGTCGTAGTTATGTTGATATTTTCCTGAATATCACACCTCAATAGTTTGTTTTCGTGGCTCATGGTTGTAGAGTAAAAACACAGACACTGATATTTTAATCAAATAAGCCTTGTTGTCAGTAGTTATTTCCAGAAATTAAGTTATGTCATGTTGATGTTGATATAGTTGGAACCATATGGATCATCCATATTGATGTGGAGCTCTATTGGCTGAAAGTGGATATCCTCGTCATTAACATGCAAGGAAACCTGCTTTTTACACATTCCCAGACCAAAGCTCAGCTAACCTGTTCCCTTCTAGCTGTTTTAACACTGTGAACAAATGTCGTGTGATTTTACCAGTAATCTGCCCCCTCCCGAGAGAGGTATGGAGGTGTGCTGTAATGACAGGCCTGTTTCACCAGCCACCTGTCATGACCTGCCTCGCAGCGGGGCCGTACCAACGCTAACTCAACGCAGCCATTCATCTCCCCACGCTAATTGTCAAACACTTATTCATCGGATTAGCTGCGTAATTATTCCTCATAATTACCACTTATTGTTCTCACTCGTTGTTTCCTTGCTCAATTTGTTTGTTTGCGTTCACGGCTTGCCGATGAAAAGAAAGAAATTCATTGTCATGCCAAATAAAACAATTTGGATTCAAACGAAATAGATTTAATTTAGAGTGTAGGGGGTGATCTTAAACTAAAGAGGTGGAAAATTGAAACAACGGGTGAATGAAGACAGAGTACAAAGAAACACCTAAATGCTGTGAAGAAGAGATAGCCTTAGTCCATATGTATTATTTTAAATAATTCAAAAATTCATCATAATGCAAATAATAAAAACAATAGACTTGTGGTTTTTTGAAGTAGTAAAGATAATGGCAATGATTTGTTTTTCTTTATTTAGTCGGCAAGCAGTGATGACATGAACATGAATTGTCTTTCTGCTAGATGTTGTATCTTCATTTTTTTCTCATCAGGTAGAAGGCAAAAGGAGAAATAAATAGTAACATAAAATGCGCCTAGCAGCGGATGTCAATCAAATCAATCACAATTTTTAGTTTATTTGTGTGTACATTTTGTCCTTTTGACCTTTTTTTTTTTTTTTTTTACCTGATCACATGAGTGCTTATGGTCAGAGTCATGCCTTTAGACAAACGGTACAATTCATTGATCTTAATTTAACCTGTGTTTTGTTTTGTTTTGTTTTGTTTTGTTTTGTTTTGTTTTGTTTTGTTTTGTTTTGTTTTGTTTTGTTTTGTTTTGTTTTGTTTTGTTTTGTTTTGTTTTGTTTTTGCTTTGCTTTGCTTTGAGGCAGTTTAACCAGGTATGAAGCAGGAAGCTAACACCAAGTTTGTTTGGAGCATTCACATTTAAACCCGCAGTCATACTAGACTTTGAGCATGCAAAATTTCTTCGGACACTGCAACGGTGGTGATATGATTTCATCCTCTGCAGCATAAATAATATATAAACATGAATTCAACATATAAAAAATAGTAATACACTCAAAATGTACAAAATATACAATCTACTTGAATTTACTGCAAAAATATCATTCTTTTAATTCAACCAAGAGGTCACACCTTGACGTATCGATGTTGTACTGGTCACACGTCTTCACGTGATACGAATTCGCAGGTCAGAGTGTACCATACTTGGACTTTGGAATGCAGTAAAATGGGAAACTTTTCCCGTGAGCTTGCGTTTCCGGTCTGATGCATTCGCATATGTTTGAATGGAAGTCAATGGAATGAAAAGTGCAGTGTGATCACCACTCACGCCAACATTTTTGCAAATGCTTTTCTCTGACTCCTGAAACAAATTAAGTTTATGTGTGGGAAGTAAAGCCAAACTAGTGCAGGAATAGTGCAGTGTGTAGTTATGACGCTGAGAGGGTGGGGAAAAAAAGAATGGGTTTGAACTATATGCTGAGAAAGTATCCCCACAGGGCTCCTCTTGGAAGGATTATATTTGGTGCTCTTTGGGTCTACAGCGTATCTTTACATCAAGATAAAACCAAGATTGTATTAGGCTGCACTCTGTCTGAGGAAAAGGCCTTTTCTTTCCACGCTGCTCCATATTAGCAACACTTAAAGCTGCTCATTGCTTTAGCTTAATGATCATTGTCTATTAAATAGTTGTGCTTTCAAATAAAACCCGATGGACTAAAATCAGCTGCAGAAAATAGAGAGGGAAAGATGGAGCTGCCTGGAGCAGCATAGCCTCTTGATAAAGTACATTACAATGACCCATTTCTGTCTGTTTGCTAACTCAGTGATGCAATGAATGATCATGGCTAAGAAAAGTCTACGATTTGTTCTTTCATTTCTTCTCAATCCTTTAACAGGTCATGTCTGTAATCATCTCAGGCAGTTATTGATCACTTTGAAGCTTAAGCTAAAAGCTAAATTTAAGCAGAAAAAAATGGTCTGTCTTATTCGGACCAGATTAGTTTTATATGGGAACGTGGGGTAATGTAATTATCTGAGCTTTTCTGTCCAGATCGACCATGTCAGTGATTTTTAAGACTTTTTGGCCCTTTGTAAAAGGTAATAGTAGTCTCATGTGAATTGACACCAGAAAATGAAAAGATAGTGCTTGCTTTTGCATATGGACTTAAAAGGACAGTACACCCAACTATTTAATTTTCCTCACGTCATTACAAACATGTCATTGGAACACAAAAGAAGATATTTTCAAAAAAAAATGTGTTGTTCATTGTTGGTCCAGAACAGTTCAAAATATCTTTTGACTTGATATGGAGTAAATGATGACAGAATTGAAATGAAGCATATTTTCTGTAAGCATGTAAGAAATGTTTTTGTGCACTTTGAGAAAAGATAATGCATGGTATATGACCTTCAGTTTATTTATTAGCTGTTGAACTAAGGAAAATAAAATAATTTAGATTTTGTATTGATTTTAGTGCATATGACCAATAGCAGATCAATGAGGTCTTGTTTACACCTGGTATTAAGATGCATTTTGGTCCATTGGATGAAGAACAGAACAAAAATGCAAGCTGCTTCTCTCCGTATTTGTGTCCGTCATCTCTGCTTGCATTCATATGTAAATTGTGTGAACTTATTTCGCCCATTAGATTAAAAGATTTGAGCCTGTACATTTAAACACCCATAGCCCCTTTCCTCAAAGAAATCAGGACAGAAGTGGTTGAAAGTGGATTAAAACACCAGGTGTAAGGGGATCAACCAACATGCAAAACCCATAATACCAGGTGTAAACAGGGCCAGAGTGAAAGATTCAGAAAATACTTTGGCATAAGGGTTTTAGCTAAATAAGTATTGCCGCTTTTCCTCCATCGGGCCGAACATTCCTCATTGCACAACCGTTCCATTCCATGCTGGTCCGGGCCAGCTGGTGTGGTTACGGTTTCATTTTTCCACTGTGGGGCTGATAACGGCTGCTCTTTGGAATGTAATACAAAAGCATCAGTTGTTGCCTTGGAAACGCAAAGGTTTTCTTATGATATGAGATGTACGATGTCCGTGTTATGGAGGATGATTAAATATCTAATTTAATTTGATTATTAATTTGAGTCACTCAAATAGAGTGCTTAGCCAGCTGCAGAGAAACTCTAAGCGCTCAATTTGAGCAATGTAAAGATACAGACAAGTTACCAATCCTCCTGAGTGGCGACGTGACTTCACAGATTCTACCAGCACGATTCAGTACGGTTAGACACCTGTGCCGAGAATTCCGGGCCGAGAACCGTTTTTAATCAAGTCATGCTGTACCGGGCTCAAGTGGAAACACAACTAAAACCATTCCTTACCATTCTAAGAACTGTTCGGCCTGATGGTGGAAAAGCGGCTTATGCCTTTTTGAATGAGAACAGATTTTTCAGAAAAGAAAAAGAAACAATAAACGAATAAGCAATTAAAAAAAAAATTATAGGGCAACTGGCGAAACATAAACTGATTTTCCATCTTTTAAAGTGACATATAGTGATATAATGCCAATAGTAGTTACTTTTTGCCTTAAAATTCTAATCAATACCTCTTGATATACAGTATACTCCTATTTGGAATTTCCTGCATAACTACTTGGCACAACTAAATACGTTGTGTGATGTATATACGTTTCACTCATCTTTGTGATTTCTACACTTATCCTGTTTGAAATGACATTCAACTTTTCAGATGTCCACACACGGTTAATACTTCACAGACATGTGTCCGGAAAACTAATCCCATCCCAATAGGACTTTTGGCTGAATGAATCTTGATGCTTGCTTTCCAGTATCCAGGGAGCTGAGCGGGAAATGTTGTAACTGGACTATTCAATTTGTGCGGAACATTTTTGACAGAAAGCTGAGAAATCTTCCCAGTAACCCATGCAGATGGTGAGTGAGCTCCCCATGTTTGTGGTCAGAGATCCCACGGGCCCTGTGCGCACACGTACGCACACACACTCACACACACACTTCAGTGGCCCACTGATGGTAGATGCTTTCCTGAGCCAGGATTACTGTGCAGGGTGTCTGAGGGCTTCAAACTCCCCCTGAAAATCGATACAGAACTCAACTGTGTCCAGCCAGCTGGAACTGGCTCCCATTTCCTATCCGGATTCAATACACCGCTCGGGCTCTACGGGCTTTGCACTGTGGAAATGAACAAACTCCATTAATGTCTTATTAGTATGCAACAATGTGTACTTGATTCACGGCCGTGTTTAAAACTTCACCTTGAAATTTTATTTGTAGCAATTTTATGAGCACAATTTGGTTTTTGACACACTTTGAAGGAATGAATGAATGAAATTGGCTACTTTTGAATATACTATAGTATACTACACAATCATTTAACATATAGGTTCGTATCAAATTAATATGTGTGTGAGATTACCCCAATTATTAAATCTTTAATTTCTTCACATTCAAACATTTAAGTACTTTAAGTGTGCAATTTCTTTCTATCCTGATATAGTGTTTAGCGCGATCAATGTGCTTCGGTTATGTAAACAAAGATGCTCTGGCATGTATAATTAATGCGCTAGATTTGAATGGCGGAGCAGAAGATATATTGTGGTCAACTGTTGTCTGCTCCATGCATAAAGCTATCATATGACTGTAGATGGAGCATGAAACACATCATACTTTTATGATTTTTTTGTGGTTTTTGGAACTTGACAATCAGCATCTATGCTATGCTGTTTCATGCCATATATGTTTTTTTATTATTATTATTATATAATTATTTTTTACCAAGCACTCTCACACCTTTTCTTTTTCTTTTTCCTTTGCCTGTGTCTGTGGTTGTGGTTGGCTGCCCTCTCTCCATTTCTCAGGCTCTGTATTGACTGGGAGAGTGTTGGGCTGTGCTAAAACAGCTCTGATGTATTAGCAGGCATTAGCCTCCTGAACCACCGTTAATCTTACTGTAATAAACTTACACTGCTGCATTGACAAGGTGGATTTCGTCATCTCTCTCTCTCTCTCTCTCTCTCACATGCATCGTTCTATTGTATCTGTTGATTGAAATATCAGTCTATTGGTCTTTTATCTATCCATTGCTCTTTCTATCGTTTTTTTTCTATCACTTGTGCATTCTATCTATCTAGCTGTTTGTCTGTCTATCGTTCTATCTATCGTTCAGTCGTATCTGTCAGTTGATCGGTCAATCTGACATTTTTTCTTCATCGTTCTGTCTCTCTCTTCCTCACTCTCTCTATATATATCTTGCTCAGTGTCTGTAGTGTTTGTATGGGTATCTAGTATCTGTGTGTGTGTGTATGTCTATTTGTGTGCACTTTTAATGTCCTGCGTGTTGTTGATGGCATATTTCACAGCTGTAAGGATCACCAGCACTGTAAATGGAGCCCTAATTAGAATGGAATCTGAGGAACGCTATTGATCATAAATTACACCCGCTCTAGCTCTCTCTCACAACTAGAGTTTAATATCTCAGGTCTCACTTGTTCTCTTTCTCTCTCTCTCTCCCACTCGTCTCCTTCCTACAGTCTTTGTGGTTTATGTCAGTCATGTTCAGTGGAGCGACTCTGAGGAACAAGCCCTCCTACCAGCCCCAGAGCAGCAGGGTCAATGTGCATCTGGAGAAGCGGTGTCTTCAGGGAAGAATGTGAATATTAGTATTACACCAAAGAATGATGCCGATGGGGCGTCAAATTTGTTAGTAGAAAAATTGGAAGGGATCAGGCAGAGATTTTACAAATCATGGAGCATTATGGATGGAAAAGGTTGGAAATTGATTAGGAGCAAACCTTTGAAGTGAAAGTGCTATGGATAAGACAATTGACCACTGACACAAAATCTGGTCTTCAGGAACAGACATGTAAAGCGACTAACTATGGTTTTGTTTTTATGTGCCATTTAGGGGTGGAGTTGTGCAAGATATACTGTATCACAGTAATAAACAGGCAGTCAAAACAAAAAAAACTGATGAAACTGACTTGGTGATCAGACATTATACGGAAAAAGGGGTTATGATACAATACTTTGGTTCTTTATGTTTAGTAGTACAATACTTAATTTAAACTAAATATTGCAATATGTCTCTCATTTGTTGTATTGCATTGGACTTTTTGGTGGGTTTTTGATTTTGGTTGAATGGAAATTTACCTCATGCTACAGTTTGTTTTACCAACATTTAAGTCATGTTTTCCCCAAAATGAGGTGAAAACAAATAACAGCAGCAAATTATATCATGAGAATACACTATAGTATTTTATTATTATAGGGGTTCAAATTTCCAACGATCAGCACTATCCCCTAAAAAGTGATCGAGCAGACAAAACTGACTTGAGACTTGAAACTTTGAGGGCTGGTAGTACTCACACCGCCTACAACGTCACCAAGGCTTGCCCTGATTAGCCTAACGGGGGTGCTACAGCAGTGAAAACTCCTTAACCGTTAGGTGTAGGCTCAAGTGTCTTATATCGAGGACATTTTCGAGTATTTTGGATTTTTTGAAAAACTTACGTTTGCAAACTAGCGGAAATAGATATTTTCACCAAACTCAGCATACCTATGTAAGAACTCATTCTGTGGAAACGTGAAAAAGGACATGGCGACTGGCCACTTGGTGGCACTATAACAAACATGAAAAAAATATGAAAATGGCAAGAACTACTTCACTGTTAGTCCAATTGACTTGACAATTGGCATTCAGTGTCTTTGTCCAAGGTGCCATGATTGTCTATGAGGACGCTGACGCATACCAAAAAACATGTCCAGCATCAGCCAATGAAGTTTGAGCACCTCTCAGACAAGGTTAACAGAGGCCGATCGGAACAAATCCCACTGTGCCTGTTTGACATACGACTCTCGAGACCTGAGAGAAATTCGAAAGAAATCGGCCACCAGGTGCGCCTTCACGTTTTTCAATGCGTAAAGGATTGCGGATCACTTGATTTTTCACACACGCCCATGACATTCATACCACATGGTAGAACTCCTCATTCTGAGCAACTCTGCCTCTATAGCAGTGGTTCCCAAACCTGTCCTGGAGGACCCCCAGCCCTGCACATTTTGTATGTCTCCCTCATCTATCACACCTGATTCAACTCATGTGCTCATTCGTAGAGACAGCAAGGCCTGAAATGGGTGTGTCAGAAATAGGGAGACATACAAAATGTGCACGGCAGGGGGTCCTCCAGGACAGGTTTGGGAACCACTGCTCTATAGGACCACTGCTGTCCGTCAAATCATTAGTTAAATATTGGATATTATTTCAAAAACCAACTTTGCCAAACTAGTCATTGGTTTTTGGCTCAAACTGTTAAACTGTTAAAAGCTTTATAAACCATGCATTTCCTATAGCAAATTGCCTGTCTTGGCTGTAAATGGTCTTTTCCATCTCGAGATGGTTACAGGCTTGCTAATTAAAACATTGCACCTATTTACGCATATGCTTAAAGGCCTTTAAATGCTTGAACAACGATAATTGCTGCTCAGAGCTATATTTATTATTATTTTATTTTTTTGTTTCCCCGCTGCATTTAATTCTGTGGGAATTTCTCTGTATATTTACTGTGTTGAACAAAAGCTACAGCTGTATGCTGTATTCTTTTTGGCTTTCACATTTCTGTTTTTACCCCAGCTGGAGGCATCTATTCATGACACAAGTTTCTGAGGTATTTTAGTTTCTGCTTATGTATGGCACACTTGCAATGCGGCACAAAATCATTCCGGGGTCTTGTCCGCAGTATGGTAGTGGCGTGACATGGTTGTCTGGTGTTGGAAGGGCCAGAGAGAGAGTGAAAGCATGAGAGCGGACGAGGAGAGAAGGAAAGAAAATGTCTTTATTTGGCTCTAAAAGAGTGAAGGAGAACGCGGAGGAGGTCAGGCCCGCTGAGCAGGGGTTCCATCGCACCTGCGAGCTACAATAACAGCCGGCGAGGAGCATGCAGGCCGCTGATTGAGTTTGATCGGAGGGAAAGCGGTAGAGAAAAAAGCAAAAGAAAGAAGGGAAGGCTATGGAGTGAAGCAAAGGAGGAAAAAAGAGAACTGCCAAACCAAGCGGGGTTCAAAGGAGGCAGAAAACAGAAGCACACCTTTGACATCATCTCTGCTTTTGTATGTGGGGTTTTAATTAAATATTCAGAGAGAGCAACGGTGCAAACCCTGCCTGCTTTCACATCAATCATGTCTTGCCTGTGTCACCTCCAGATTCTCATGTAGACAGTGGCTGCAAAACCTCACAGCTGCTCAATTTGCGCACTTGTTCTGAAAACCTCAAACGCAGTGGTTTCTAAAGCCACGGGGTTGCTCATGTAAATTAGCTAATCTTTTGTTCATTTTCAGCAGACCCGAAGCATGCAGATGTGCGCTTCCTCCATCACCTCCTCCGGCGCAATCTCTTTATCTACTGATTGCTTTTTGTAGGAATCTGAGAGTTTATCTGGGCTCATTTTTGTAGCCTTCAGCATGGATGTCACTGTCCACCATATTCATCAGCACATTTTTATGTATGAAATTGTGATTAAACCAGGAATATTTTTTTTTGGACTTACTAAAATAGACTACTAAGAGCCCCACTTAATCTAGTTCCTTTTTTTTGTACACTAAAAATAGACATGATTTTTTTTTTTTTTTTTTCAAATGAATTATAAAGACAGATAAGGGGAGAAAGCTTTAAGACAATCCACAAAGGGGACATGGTATAAAAGAGAAGTTTATTATAAACTTTTAATACAACTTGGCAAACTTAAGTCTTCTCTCTTGCCGTACATGAATATACCATATCAAATAGGAATCCACACTGTGTTTCATGTAGCCAAAACATTCGTTCATGAAACTCGTTCACATTTTACTCGAAATGTGGAATATATAAACAGGTTCCAAAATTAACACTTACTAAAGCCAATTTTTGGTGAATGTTAATTAATTTTTTGCTTATAAAATTAATTAAATGGAGCCACTGGCCAGTTGACTGGCAGTAATACAAGGTTCCAGCATAATGTAGGTTTTATATTCCAACGAAAGAACTGAAGCGCAGTGACTTTTACCTCAGTGGAAAATTTACCCATCATAAATGTAGCTAGGAAATGCATTTTTAAATGTCATAACTCCAGAGCTCCATTTGGAGACACATTTCTAACATAATGAACAAAATAACAATGATTTTCAATGTTCTGTAACAGGTGGTGCGAGAGACTAGCTAGTGCATGCTGCCTTGAATGACAATGACGTGCGCTGTTTGTTGGGTGAATCTCACGAAACCTGTCAAGAACATGCCAAGGTCAACAAGTAAGAAATTATGTTTAGCATAAATGGTCATTTTAAAAATTCTTCATTCTATTATGATGCTTGATTTGCATTGTTAGATTTTCATATCCACCATAAAAAATGTGATGTTACTATATTAGAATGTCAGTAATGATTGTAATTAGACTACAATTATCTAAATATTTTTAATGAGTCATTTTTTTTAAAGTGTCATATAGAACTGCTATGTATGCATATTTTCCCCAATATTTAAATAACTTATGTAAGAGTGATTTTCATCAGGCCTTTTTTTTTTTTTTTTTTGCATTTTATTGCATTGCATTGCAGTAGTGACTGTTTCCATAAAAAAATCGAATCTGAATGGCCCTAAAACAGGCTTTTTTTTAACCACTTTGAGGTGAAATATGACCCTGACAAGTTCTCGACAGGTTTTCTAAGATTCACTGAGCAATTTTATTGACATTGAGACAAAAAATGTTTAAAAGAGATGGTGCTGCATGCAAATACAGTTTTATGGCCAATATGAAATATTTATAGCTAGAAAGTGTTGTCAGTTCACCAGCATTTGCAAGGTACTGTATCACAAGAAGTTCGTTTTGACCCCGTATTGTGTGTAAAATGTAGTATGTAAAGTTATGTGCTGCCCGATTGTGATTTATGCAATATGATTTAATAGAATTCATGAAATTCAACAACTAAAGTAACAGGTGAGAGGACAGCAGGAAGAGCTTAGCAGAAAGAGAGAAGCAGCTGGAAAGGATTGGTGGAGGGAGGAAATGACATGGAATACAAGTCAGCATGGATGGAGAGAAAGAATGAAACGAGGAGTGGAACACAAGGTGAAAGACACGGTGATACACGGGCTGATGGGGAGAAAAAGGGAATGCATGGAGGGCGAGCCAATCATGGAAGAGAGAGGGTGAGGGTGTGTTGTCAAGGGAAGGAGGAAGAGAGCGAGGGGTGAAAAGGAGAGGGAAAAGAGGAGGAGGCTGTTGTTTTAAGATCAGTACGGATGAATGCGTTCTCTCTCTCTGGGGAGGAGACCTACTGCCTTTCTCTGTCTGTCATTCCACTCGTCTGTGCTGAGTGAGGGAGGGGGACGGACAACTGAAGGCACGGGCCTTTGGTTTCAGAATTATTTAGACTTGCAATTTTCTGGAAATGTTGGAGGGAATTTGGCAACCGCCATTGTGCTTGTGTTTGCATTTCATTTGGGAATATGCATTTTACCACTTTGGCATGCAGTCTGTCTAATTTCAAGAGATCTACTATAAAACTATGCGAAAGAACTATACAAAAGTTAAATGTGTGCAGTGTGAGATTAAAGTTGACAGCACTGTGAAGAACTCATGCATAAAGGTCTTTATAATGAGCTAAAGCTGGCAAAACAACACTTTAATATGTGCTTTCGTGTATAGGGTTCGTACATAAGCTAGATGAATGACTAAAGAAACAGCTCATTCAGAAATTTGTCAAGGTATTGGCATCAGAACTGTAAACACATTAACATACTGCCCACATTTACACATCAACACTTATTCAGTATTCAACCACTTGGCTGACCCTGATGAACAACAATCGGAACTATGCCAGAACATGCAGTTTATCCAATCATAACAGGACTCATTTACATATAGAAGTAAAGAGAGAGTTACAGAGAGAGAGGTTTATGATTAAATAGAATGGAATGTGGAAAATAGTCATGAAAAACTGTTAACTTTAGCTCAAGAACTTTATTTGACTGACACTACAAGTCAACTTGAGGGAAGAATTAAGTGGAACAAAAGGGTGAAGTATTGAGTATAGCTCAACCTAAATATGAATGTTTTTTTGTTTTTTTTAATTATTATTATTTAAAGACTATGTTTTTCTTTCTTCAGTGCAACACAGGAGTTATTTTTCCAGATGCTCTTTTAACCATAAAAAGGCTGTCAAAATGGCACCACAAATGAGCACCTTAAAGGATTAGTTCACTTCAGAATTAAAATTTCCTGATAATTTACTCACCCCCATGTCATCCAAGATGTTTTTGTCTTTCTTTCTTCAGTTGAAAAGAAATTATGATTTTTGAGGAAAACATCTACGTCATGCATGGAGCATCGCAGAGCAGTTTTTTTTTTTTAAACGATCAATCAGGCCAAAACGAAGTTTGTTTTGTGTTCTTTTTGGAAGTTCGAAACGGTTTGCCAAAGCACACTTTCAGGAAAAGTTCGCTCCAGCTGCAAAACACCATCGTACTACCATTGGTCCTTGTTGATAACGTAATAGGAGGTGTGTGCCGAGGCTCCGCCTTCAGTCTCTGACTCATTTCGTGTGAGTATGTTGAGGTAAGATCTCCGCGGGTGAAAACATGAACACACCGGATAGCCGCTTTATAATACAAAAAGAAGTTGTGCTTCTGATGAAATGAGGCACTGACACTGTTTTTCATGTTTGATACTGTAAAGCTGCTTGATTTTAAGCAATCTATTGAATAAAGTGCTATATAAATAAACGTGACTGGAGTGCTAATTTACAGAGCTCATGCTAACATACCCATGTTGTTATGATCAGACGCTTTTCTTATGCTTTCTATAAAAATACTTGCTGTTTTCTCATTTTTGTTGTGTTTATTTTGTTACTGAGAAGAAAGTGCACGGCACATATTTACATATTCATCTAACCGTCACTCTCAGCAGTGTGGGCGGCGTCAGATGTTCGATTGCAGTATATCGCTGGTCACGTATTTCGAACTTCGTTTTACCCCTAAACGAAGAGCGAAAAAGAACTTCGTTTGAAGTATATCGGGACCTTTATTCCTCATCTGGGATCGTCCTTTGAAGCTGCATTAAAACTGCAGTTTGGATCATCAAACTGTTAGTAACACTTGAAGTCCACTATATGGAGGAAAATCCTGGAATGTTTTCCTAAAAAAAACATTAATTTATTTTTGAAAGAAAGACATAAACTTCTTGGATGACATAGAGGTGAGTAAATTATCAAGAAATTTTAATTCTGAAGAGAGATAATCCTTTAAACATACCATGACATGTTTAACATCAATGATATCCTGACTGGCAAAATGTATGTTTTACGGAAGAAGATTAGGGCCAAGCAATAATAAAAAGATAAAACCATCTCGAGATTAAAGTTGTTAAATTTCAAGAAAAAACTCGTTCAATTTTGAGAAAAAAGTTGAGATAAAATGTTGAGAATAAACTCGTTAAATTACGAGAAAAAAACTCGTTAAATTTCGAGAAAAAAGTCGAGATAAAATGTTGAGAATAAACTCATTAAATTATGAGAAAAAAGTTGTTAAATTACGAGAACAAATTCGTTAAATTATGAGAAAAATGTCGTTACATTTCGAGAAAAAAGTCGAGATAAAATGTTGAGACTAAACTCATTAAATTATGAGAAAAAAAGTTGTTAAATAACCAGAACAAATTTGTTAAATTACAAATTTGTTCTCATAATTTAACAACTTTTTTCTCGTAATTTAATGACTTTATTCTCAACATTTTATTTCGACTTTTTTCTCAAAATTTAACAAGTTTTTTCTCAAAATTTAACAACTTTAATCTCGAGACGGTTTTATTTTTTTTATTATTGCTTGGCCCTAATCCTCTTCCGTAATGTTTGGCACCATAAAACTGGGTCAAAAATGCACTGTATGTGAAAAAAACAATTCTTCACATTTAAAAAAAAAAAAAAAAGTCTTGGACTATAGTGGACAAGTCATATGGACTCCTGTCACTTTGTCACTTTGTGTGCTTGACAGTACCTGTCTCTCTCTGCTCACTTTCATTATACAAAAAGAAAGCTGCATGAATATTCTCCTTAACATCTCCTTTTGTGTTCCACAGAAGAAAGAAAGTCATGCGGGTTTGGATCGAGATTTCATTTTTAGGTGAACTATTCCTTTAAAAACAAAATTGTTCTCTCTGTGTGAGAAAGCAGGACAGAGGGCATGCTGTGTGTGTGAGTGTTATTATCTCATGTTGGTCATCATCACTGTCCACCAGACTCATGGAGAATCACCCTTCACTGTCTCACAGTCACCTTCACACTCTCTCTATATATCTTCTCTTTCACCCTCTGCCCTCTCACCCTGTCTTCCATTCTCATTACACCTTGAGCTCTTTTACTATCCTTCTCTTGTCTCCCTTTTTCTATTTCTGATGCTCTCTCAACTTTGCCTGCTCTCTTATTGTTCAGAAAGGGTCCAAAATTGGCTTTTTTTTCTCCACATTGCCCAATGGCGAGTATAATTATAAAAATATAATTTACATTATTTCTATTATATTTTGTTTGATAAACTAGGTAAGCACTTTCAGCAACTTTCAGTGTTCTGTCACACGGTCACCAAACTCTGTAAAAACCTATACCTAAATAAATGGGAAAACTATACTGTATATTTTTTGAAATACAATAAAGAAATCATAAAACAAATCAATATATAACAATGTAATTGAATACATAATGAAATGTATTTATAGATGTAACGTGGCCTAGAATATGATGTATATGCCTAGAAATGTTAAAATAAAAGTTATTATATACATATATTTTATATTTATGTATATATATATATATATATATATATATATATATTTTATATTTATGTATATATATATATATATATATATATACACATTTTATATTTTCATATTTAATAATATTCTATAATTAATTTTGTTTCATTTTGAACCCTATGTTTAACTTTATCCTGCTCTTTCCCGCTCTTTCTCTTTCTGTTTTCCTCCCTTGAGTCATTGTCATTTTTCATCTGTCTCTCTCACCCTAATCTTTGTCCTCTCCCCTGTCTCTGATTCCATTCATCATCTCTGCTGTGGCCTCCCGGTGAAGGTTACTGGCACAGGATGGAAGGATGAAGAAAACAAGAGGGCGGAAAGACGACCGCACGGAGTGACAGAGAGGCCTGGGATCTCTCCTCTCTCCCCACCTCTTCCTCCTCTATCTTCATCCCTCCAGCTGCCCATGGACACCTCTCTGCATCCATCTTTTTCCCATATCCCTGTCATTCTTTCTTTCTCTCGTCCTCTGGTGCGTTATGATGCACCTGAAGGGAAGGGTGACAGCTGTCAAACACTGAGCCAGCAATGACCCGTGAATTAGGTGGCAAGAGAGAGTGTTGCTGTCTTTTAAGTGTCATGTGTAAAGGGATTGTTCACCCCAAAATGAAGATTTAGTGATTATTTGCTCACGTCATTCCAAACTAGGGCTGCATGATGAATCACAATTAACATGAAATCACGCTTAAACTGATTTGAAATCGATTTGAATTTGAACATTTTTATTATGCGCAGCTTGTCAATGAAGCACGGCTCTGTGATCAGTAGTAAATGCTGCTCCATCTGAAAGCAATGCGAGTCTGAGTCACTTATAATGTACATTTAAAAAAGCAACATGCGTCAAACATCTCTCCAAACATGAGAAGCTTTTATGAACCTCTTTTCCAAAAGTGGGGGTGGGAGAGATTAATATTTATATTTATAATTAATATAAAATTATGACATATTTTATGACATATTTAATTAATAAAAATTCATATATTACTTAATCTATTAATCATATAGGGCCCTATTTTAACTATCTAAGCGGTCCGTGCGCCAGGGCGCATTTTTGAAATGGGTTGTCCCTATTCTCTTAATGAGTAATGGGCGTAACGTTCAATAAACCAATCAGAGTGTCACCTCCCATTCCCTTTAAGAGCGAGATGCGCTCGCGCCATGGCAGATTGCTATTTAGATGGCGGAATTTCTTGGCGGAAAAGCTGAACGCTTTTCAAGCGAAGAAACTGATCTGCCCTTTACGAAGTTAAAGCGGGCTTGCAAATGCAGGCTTTCAAATAGCTCCGCGCGATGAGTCAGTTAATATATATGTGTGTGTATTGGCACGATTGTTCAATTAATTTTGTTTATCATTATAAGTAGTAATAGGCTGAATTGAAAATAGGTAGCCTAATTCTAATACACGCAATGACTATTCATCATTACATTTTTATATTTATGTAGCCTACACAATAATATTCTTTTACACTGTAATCCTTTTGTTTTTAATATTTGGCATGTTTGTGTGATGCGCATCCCTGTGTGTAATAAGCAAAGTCAACGCGCACTGTGGACGCGCCCAGAGGCGCAGTTTCTACCAACGCGCTCTAACAAAAAAATATTGCGCCATTGACTTTAGACTTTAGACCAGGTTTGAGTTGGTCTATTGCACAGTCTTTTTTCAGCTCCTTAAAATAGCAATGCGCCGGCAATGCGCCTGAACACACCTCTTTTTTAGACCAGCACGCCCATGGGCGCACTAACTGGCGCAAATGCATTTACTAATTTAAGGACTTGTCGCTGAACGGGAAAACGCGAACGGCGCCGGACACAAACTAGCAAACACACTTGCGCTGCGCCTTGTGTCGCATTGCACCAGGTGTATTATAGGGCCCATAGACTCTTTACTAGTTGCTGATGCAGTAATCATTAATTAACGGTTTAGTTCTTCATGAGTCATACATTAACACATGGTTATCTGTACATTAGTTAAGTATGAATTAATGCATATTAGTGCACTAGTATTGTAAAATGTTACCCTGCTTATTAATAGTTAGTAAGGTAGTTGTTGTAGTGTTTGAGTTTAGGTAGGATTAAGGGATGTAGAATATGATCATGCAGAATAAGACATTAATATGTGCTTTATAATTACTAATAAACAGCCAAAATGCAAGCTAATAAGCAACTAGTTAAAAGTGAAAATTGTTCCCCATACTGAAGTGTTACGAAATCTATAAAATGTGTTTTTAAATGGGAAGCATCTCCATTTCCCTGGAGTTGGTGCACCCTTCGTCTATGATCAGAAAATTCATATTTAACGCATTGTTACACAAAACAGAACTTGAAACAAAATCACTGACTATCACTCTGAGACACGCTTCCTTGAAGTGATTTAATGGTGAGTACACTGAAAGTCTTTGTTACACATCAATATGCTACAGACGTACATATTTTCATTGTTATTTGGTATGTATTGATTTTATTATTGTGTTGTTTGATGAAATCAAAAGCTTTTGTGCCTCATGTTTACTAAGTATATGGGCATAATAGAAAAGGGTTTTAGATTGGACTATATCTGTTTTAGTGTTAATATAGAACTTGGTCTAGTTTAGTAATATTAATTACGGGATGTTATTGTTTTGTTTCTCAGATCATAAAAAATGTGTGCCCACCTATGAAAACTATATTCTATATTCTATATGTTCTGGTGATGGCTCTGCATGAGGCTGAGTAAATAATGGCAGAATTTTCATTTCAAGATGAACTATTGCTTTAAATAAAATAATATAGAAACGTTCTAGTAATTTTCTTGCAGTCGATGGAGCTCAGATACAGATACCGCCGCCCAGCACAAAGCAATTAAATAAAGCGCTGGTTTACATTACTCTCAATTTGTTTCAGAAAAGAGGGGCACTCACCTTAATAAATTATGTGATGCCTGTTTTTCTGTAGAGGTAATACTCAGTAATAAGGCTTGGAGTGTAAAAAAAAACTGTTGTATTAAAAAGCCATTCACAGTTGATGAAAAATAATAACAAATATACACCATGTGTGACATGTATTATGGTACATTAGGAAATGGAAAGCATATTTCAGTGTTAGTGCACTATTCTACTGCTTTATGAGTAAATATATTGAAAGTTTGGAAGACGAGGTACTGATAAGGCCTATTCAAACCAATCAACAAAACATTTTGGGGTCGGGGACTATTCATATAAAACGCTTAGAATGCCAGTTTGGGACATAAAGGGATAAAAGCACTTGAAAAGGTGTAAAAAAAAAATTTGTAGTAGCTTTCAATGTTCTGTCCTCACAGTCACACAGTCATGAAGCTCTTTAAAAACCTGGCGTTAGCATGTCCTCTGGCACAGATGTCGTATGCTCGCCCGGGCAGCTGCTCCCATTCGCTCAGCCCATCAGAAACAGCCCCAGACGTTAAACCATTGCTTTCCTCATCTAAATTAGCAAACAATCATTTCCAATCGTGTCCGCACACCTGGAAAATGCAAATCGCCATCACCTCCCTTCATGGATTGAGTGCTTTTTTTAATCCTCTCATTCCACTGACTATCTTGGAAGTGAAAACTGGGTTTGAACAAGGTCGGCCAAGAATGTGTGCAGCTCAGCATGGACTCCAGATCGCCACCATATCCATCCAAATCACGCCTTTTCTGATTATATAAAAGTGTTTTTGAACCATTTAACCTCAAATTGTCCTTTGTACAGGAAACTGGGGCAAGTTGTCACACACAGGACAGATTTAATTTTATGGCTACAAAAAAGATACTGAACTATGGAAGCTGGTTTTTACCTTAGAGCGGGAAAAAAGGTAATTGTTAGAAAATTCAAAATAAGTCACATTGTGACATATTGCAATTGTCAGATATGCATTTTACATACAAATAAGTTACAATTATGAGAAAAGTTCAAATAAACACATTTATTATTTGCATTTTTGAGGTAGAAATGTGTTTCATTTCAGCCATCATTATTAGGGCTGTCATGTTTCAAACAAAACAAATCTCTAGAGCAGATGCCAATGGCTAATAATGGCAGTGCCGCTTAAATCGAGCCTGCACATTTTCAGGACTCAAAACTGCATTCAGCAACAATGGCAATGTCCGTAACATTGGGAAGTTTTGTCACAACTGACAGCGTGTAAATAAACAAGTCCAATCCAAATCAAATGAGTTCATCCATCAGATATTTCAAACAACCAACAAGGAGTTTAAATGCCTAGTAACCAAGCGCAGAGAGGATGTTTGAGTATGTTTGAGCTTAATTATGGTTATTACAAAAAGGCATGAACGCAGAATAAGCTCGTTATTTTGGTTCAGGAGGAACTGTAAAAGGTGGTTGCTGCTGTTTGTGGTGCTCTGTGACTGTCTGTCTACAACTCTACATAGACTCATGGAATGTGTCACGATCACCATCTGCCCTGTCACACCCTGGACTACATCTCCCATGATCCTCTCTGCCAGTCACATGTTCTCTCCTCGTTAATCACCACACCCAGCTGCAGCTCATTACACGGACTATAAAGGACTCATACACACATCACCTCACCGCTAGGTCTTGTTTTCACTTGTGTTACACTTCCAAGCGTTTCTCCTGTCTCTCTGTTTGTTCCGGTTCCCGTTACTGATCCCCGTCTGGTTCTACTGTTCTGTGATTGATCGCTGCCTGCCTTTTGACTTCTGCCTGTTATCTGACTACGATTCTGCTTAGCCCTTGCTGTTCCTGTTTGCCCCTGCTTAGACCCTGCCTGTACGACCACGCTCAACATTTAATAAAGCTTTGCAATTGGATCTCTGCCTGAGTCCCACTTCGTTACAGAATGTATGATGTGTGATGTCTGCATGCAGGTATGCAAATACATACAATGATAGACATCCTATGTACATTTTTATAAATATTTAGACAACTTCGATAAACCTTTGAAAACTTTTGAAATTTTGAAAATGTGAGCACTGTTGAGCGGATTCGTAAACACCTCTGATTGGCCGTTGTTCACGCGCTCATCAGATATGCCTGTGATGGCTACAATAATCAATGCTTCAAAAACATATTGTAAATTGTAAATTATATTACCCCGGTGCTGATCTTTGCATTGGCTCCCAATTCGTTACAGAATTGATTTTAAAGTTTTGTTGCTGGTTTTTAAAGCTCTGAATGGTCTAGCTCCAGTATATATTACTGATTTACTATCTGTTCATAATTCTGGAAGGTCTCTTAGGTCTTCCATCCAGAGACAGTTAAACGTTCCTCGGGCTAGACTGAAATCAAGAGGAGACCGGGCCTTTGCTGTTGTTGCACCAAAACTCTGAAATAGTTTACTTGTTTTTATTAGAACTGTCTCTACACGTGATGAGTTTAAAACAAAACACAAAACTCTTTTTTCGCTGGCTTTTAATTGTCGTTGATGTGTGCTGTGTCTGTTTTGTTTTGTGCTGTAATTTATGGTGTACATGGTCATAGTTTGTTATACTGTACAGCACCCTGGTAAACAATTGTTGTTTTTATTGGTGCTATATAAGTAAAGTTGAGTTGAGTTAAATTGATATTAGTGAGACTCTTCACTGAGCGCTTACACAGATACACACAAGAGTGTTTGAAAGGACTGGTCCACTGATAGACGTCTGCTTTCAAATGCTCCCACTTTCAAAACGCTTTCAAATTCCAACGCTCCTATGTGTTGATTATTGTAGCCAATCACAGACGCATCTGTTGAACACAATGGCCATTCAGAGGTATTTACGAATCCGCTCAAAGCGTCACATTTTTAAAATTTCAGTACCGACTTGGTATCGAAGGTATCGACCTTTAAACACGATGACCTTTTGTGACAGTGCCCCAATAACTCAATGTCAGTCACCTCAGGTTTTCTTTATTAGACCGTTTTATTTCATTTGCCCAAATTAATGTCCGATTGAAAAAAAAAAAAGATTTAAACCATTATTTTGTTACTCCAACTGCCTAGAAATTACTTTTTTGCCAAAGTCAATTTCCATTCATATTTGGGGCTCATCAAGTGTGACTTTTGTCACTTTGAAATATGAAGTGTCATAAGGCTGATCTTGACCAATTAAGTCTGTAAGCAGGAAAGCAGCGTGGCACGGGAAAGAAATTACATGCTGTCAGGCTCGCAACATTTAGTGTTACATTTCACTGCGTTTTAGTTTTAATGTTTCAATTTACAAGCTCAGAACTCTTCCTCCCTCACATACATGCATTAAAATGGATGGGTGTTATCTAACGGAAGACACGTAACCTCAAACAGGGGGTGACTCTGCATGCATCAGTGCCCAGACAGTCTCCTTTAGACTTCATTTACCCTCCTGCATACAGGAGTAGAGCTGGTTTCTTTGCGACTCGCTCCTTCCATCTCCTTTCTTTCTCTCTCCCTGTAATACTAATCACTCCATACACCAGCGGTGGAGATCTCACCGTGCTGGTAGGATCTCTCAGACTCTCATCTCGTTGAAGGTCATGGCCATTACATGGCACACACGTTCATTATTAACATTCTCCTTCTCGCTCTCAGTCTTCGTCTTTTTGTATTTTTTTTCCGTTTCTTGCCTCACTCTTCTGCACAGTCTTTGTCGCCTTTTTTGTCCCTGCTAGCTTAAAACCACCCTCAGCTTTTCTCTTTTTGCCATGCCACCAAGTCTGTCAGACCATTGACGTACCGATGCAGCTTTTATATGAGCAAAGTGGTCGTCGTTCACCCTTAAAACTGGCCCTCACAGGCTTTTGGTTTATATTGACTCGTGGTTGAAAGCAGTGAGGTTCTCAGCTCTTAAATTTTTAGTCTGATCAATTTCATCTGTTAGACCAAGCTACATTGTGAACCAGTTCCAAACATCATTGAGCACTGGCCCATTGAAAGCAGCATTGCCACCCCTCATGTGACTTTTTCCCAGGTTTTATACACTACCGATCAAAAGTTTGGTGTCAGTAAGATTTTTTTTATTATTTAAGAAATTACTTTTATTCAGCTAAGATGCATTAAACTGATCAAAAGTGACCATAAAGTCTTACATTATTATAAAAGATTTTTATTTCAAATAAATGATGTTCTTTTGAACTTTTTATTCATTAAAGAATCAGGGCATCATCTTTTATTTAAAAAAAAAAAAAACTATGATGGTTTCCACAAAAATAAGATTCTTGAATAAATAATAAATGATACTTGAGCAGCAAATCAGCTTATTAAAAAATATTTCTGAAGGATCATGTGACACTGAAGACTGGAGTAATGATGCTGGAAATTCAGCTTTGTCATCACAGCAATAAATTACATTTTAAAATATATTCAAGTTGAAAACAGTTATATTAAATTAATATTTCACAATATTACTGTTTCACTGTATTTCTTTACATATAAATACAGTCTTTGTGAGCATGAGATATCTTTCAAAAACATTAAACATTATTATGCCCTTTTTTATAAGATGTAATATAAGTCTCAGGTGTCCCCACAATGTGTCTGTGAAGTTTCAGCTCAAAACATTTTTTTTATTGTACCATGTTTTAACGGCCTTATTTTGGGTGGGAGAAAAAAATGCGCTGATTTGGTGTGTGTACCTTTAAATGCAAATGAGCTTGTGCTCCCTGACCCCAAGCTTGCGATTCCAATACACTGAGGCATAAACAATACAGGAGAAGCTCACACAGCAAATATAACTCTCAAAATGGATCATTACAAGCTGTTTGTGATGCAGCATATCAGATCATGTAGGTATGGCATTTATTTTGTGGATGTTTGCTAAAATTCAATTCACAATGAGTTTGACAGCATGCTGCACGGCTAATGTGGCTAAAGCTACACACTGTTGGAGAGATTCAATAAGAATGAAGAGGTGTTTATGTATTATACAGACTGCAAACATTTTTCGGGTTAAAAATTAAAATAACGAAATGGCTCTGGTCTTCGTGGATACAGTAAGAAACAATGGTAACTTTATTAGTACATTAGCAACGTGCTAACGAAACACATCCAGAAAGACAATTTGCAAACATCACGAAATATGCATGAAATTGGTTCTTGAACAATTAGTATTGATCCATCTTTGAGAATCAACTTCTGTGCAAATCCTGTTTTACTGACCCTCGTGTGCAAGGCTCCGACCCAACTCACCTTCCTTCATGTAGCTTTAGTAATTCTGAAGACATTCATATGTGTTTGATCATGGTTGTAGCTAAACTGTGCAGGACACCAAAAACAAAAATGGCTCCACCATGGGTGGAAACATACAGATTAAGGGGCGGTAATATTATAATAAGATCACCTTCCGACGTCACAAGGGGAGCTCAATCTGAAACAAAAATCAAAGTTTCTGGGTTGTCCTTTTTCACAGTTTCTGGGTTGATATATGCACCGGGGACACGATTATAGCCCTTAAACATGGAAAAAGTCAGATTTTCATGATATGTCCCCTTTAAAATGAAACTTTACAACCCTAGACTTTTGAATGATAAAATAAAAATATACATTTTACAAAAAATACATTTTAACATTTATTATTTGTCATTATTGAATTTATTATCCGGTTTTATTCTATCCTGTAAGTGCTGTTTACAAAGAGCATTTGTAGTAATATCTGCAATGTATAGTAAATATAATATATTAATATGATAAAGCCATAAAGATATGAGACAGCTGTAAGCCGTAAGTAATATATTATACAGACATACTTATAAAATGTTTTCAGTGATGCAATGTTACTCATAATATTATGTATAACTTCTTATTCTGATATCTTATTCTTATTTTAATAATTTAACATTTTTACTTTTTTTGGACTTGCAAAGCTTTTGGATGAACCTTTTCTGAAATCTCTTTCCTGTTTCTGCACCTCTGCTGTGTCTTCATGTCTAAATAGGACCATTATCTTTCACTTTCCTTCTTTTCCCTTCATCCAGTTTTCTTTACCTTTCCTTTCGTCTTGTCCATATCTGGACACACACTGCTCTTTTTTACCTCATTTCCATCCATCCCTGGGCTTATCCCTGAATCCCTTCATCTTCCCCCTTCTGTCTTTTCCCAGTTGCTGTTTTCCTGTGTTCCTGTATCTCTCTCGTCCTCTGCTTGTCACTCTCTCTCACCCTGTCCCTTCGCTGTGTCCCGTATTCCCCGGTGTAATGAGATGGCTGTGTTGGGCCGGGTCAGAGCCTCTCTCTCTATCTCTCTCTTTGAGAAACAGTATAGCAGAGTTAGGAAAGGGAGATTAGGCACATCAAACCATAGTAGCCTCAGTACACACTGGGCAGTCTGGGTATTTTTAGATGACTATTTCCCATTCTGCTGGTCCCACAGATTGAGTATCAACTGCAGGCACACACACATAAAGTGAGGGAGCGGGAAAGGTTAACCTGCATGCCAACTCACAGAAATATACAAACACTCAGGGAAGAAAAAAACACAACTTGCTTTGGCTGCCACAAACACCTGTATATATATATATCAGTATAGCCTGAGGCAAACACAACACCACTTGCTGAAGGATTCTTTCTTTAGCTATGGTCTCATTAGCTCTGTTCCAAAACCTAGTGAGCTACCTTGCTGTCTACTACATACCCTGATTGAATCTGACTTTTCCTTCTCATTTTATGTATTGTTTTTGAGGAAATAATGGGATATTAACATTGTAAAATGTTTTAAATGGAGCCAGTTGTGCCTCACTCTTATTGGTACATGAAAGCATAACATAATTATACAAAATATTCCATTCCATAAACAATGGCTGTTCCATTTCTGCTGAGTACTGTGTTCTTAGATTCCATAAGGGCCTGTTCATACATAAGTGACTGAATTGGAACGCTCTACATAGGCAGCAAGTCAGCACACCACACAAATAGCGCTTCTCATCTGAAGCTTCGCTGATCCTAATTGTCTGATGTTAGTTAAATGCTGCTATACAGTAGCTGTAGCTAACAACTTGATTCTCTAATAAGCATAAAAATACATGGCACACAGCCATATGGAGTCATATAGTCTATTTTTGATTAAACTGAGCTGTGTTTTTTATATTTAATGAAATTTAGTATTATTTAGTGAATTATTTTTTTCCATTAAACTCATTGCAGTGCATTGTATATGTGTTTGGGTAACTGTGATCAGTGAGGGTAACTGGATCAGGATATTAACTGAACCTGAAAGCAACTATTTAGCCTATATCTTGATGTTAATCTTTAGGGCTGTAATGATACACAAAACTGACAGTTCGGTATGTACCTCGGTTTTGAAGTCTCGGTTTGGTTCGGTACAGCAGAAAACTAAGCAAAATTGCTTCTTTTTTTTTTTTTTAATAAACAATAATTTACTGATCAAATTGTGTCTCTTGTCTTTTAATGAATTCAATTATAATTAAAAGTTTCTTAAGAATAAAATGATCTCTGCTAATGCTGTAAACTATATAGGGAGCCCTTACTTGAACATTACTTTAATATTAAAGGTTCAGAGCCCAAAGTATTAGCCTAAATTCATTTGCTATTTATTTTTAGATATAATAATCAACACTCAAATAACAAATTCCATGAAAACTTGTAAACTGCACATAAGACAGTTTTTGCATTAACTTCTAAATCTAATTATAAAATTATGTTTTTACTCCAGTTAGTGTTGAAATATAATCATTTTCAGTGGCTGTCATTTTCATAACAGATTTATTTAAAATAATCAAGACATCACTAACAATTCAAGTAAAATATAATGAATATATAGGCTAATACTGTGCATATATTTAGCGAAAGAGTTAATTTCTCTGGCGAAATAACAAGCTGTGGACTCGTCTGAGGTAAATGCTACATGACATAGTGTTGACAAGCTGTTTGATTGACGTCTTTCTGCCATTGAAACACTGACTGAGCGATTACATGAGATGAAATACTTTTCAGTAAGTTGTACTGTATCTTTCAACATACCTTCAGATGTTCATTCATGTTTATTCTGTAACTAGTATTAAAAAAAGAAGGGATGATCGCGTTCACTCACACTCCACGCTGCCGCTTGAAATTAGGTGCCTGTACAGTGATCTGTCACGCCACATTAAAGAGCATGAAAACTGCGTTTTTTTGTTCGAATTTCAAGATAAAATGGACAGAATTTTTTGTTATTGAAAGTAACAAAATACGGAGCGAATATTAATGCGAATATTAGTTGTTAGGCTACACCACTGTATTTGTCATGTAGATCCAATGGGCCAGGGCTGGGCGGGGCAGCAGGGGGGCAGGGCGCGTTCGGTACGCCATGAGAGTAAGTACTATGGGCAGTATATCTCAGTTTTTCAGTTAGGTTTGAGTATCATTACACCTCTATTCATCTTGCATATGCAGTTAATATGCAGATAGGACATTTTTGTTTATGTATAATAATAGTAGTACTTTGTTTAGATCAGCGCTTGACTTTAAAACCAGATGAGTACCATTGTCTTAGTGCCATTTAAAAGCATTTGGAACAGCCTTTATGTCAGGAGCACTATGATGCTGTCTAGGTAGGCAGCTTATTAGATTTTAGAACAAGACTATCATATGACAGGTGGGACTGTCAGTAAGTAGAGTAATTAACACTGATTAGATGAGCTAACGATGCTTTCACACATTGTGTGAGTGTGTGTGTTTTTGTAGCACATGTGAGGATTATCAGTTGTTCTTTTGTGTGAAAGTGAAAAGGGTGTAAGAAACAGCTGTTGCAGAGAAAACAAAGAAACACAGAGGAAGTAATTTTGTGTGTTTTTGTTTTGTGAAATGTATCTGAATATCCGTAACAATCTTCCAACAATTTATTTGTGCGTTTATAGTTTATGCTGTAGCATTAAATATTTAACAGTCCTAATGTACCTGCATTTCTTAAAGGAATACTTCATCCAAAAGTGAATATTCTCTCATCATTTACTTACCTTCCTGTCATTTCAAACCAGTAAGACTTTATTTCTTAGAACACACAATTTTATATGCAATGTTTTTGTTCCCTATCTGCTGCCTTTGATTTTTAACAAAAGTCATACAGGTTTTGAATGTCGTAAGTGTAAAAGATGGGTAAATGTTAAATAAATGATGACAGAATGTTCAGTTTTGGGTGAAATATCCTATTAAATTCAGCAGAAGATGATGTTAGATTCACACAAACACAAAAAGCAACATCCCGACAGTGAAGCTGAGCAGACAGATGAAGGGTTTTTTTTTATGAGTGCACCAAGCCCAGCACAACACTAACTGAACAACCCACAAGCACCTTGATTTATGTCTTCCTGTCCGATACAGTGCTTTAAAAGAAGCTACACAAACACAAAGCAAACAGATTACATGTGTTTCTGTGTGGAGTGTCACCCGTTCAGGGTTGTGATTATAACGCTATGGCTCACGGTTCTTCACACAAACAGGCAGGAAGCGCTCATGTGCTTCTCGAGGGTCTCTAACAAGGCTTTTGCTACTGGTGTTACGTGCTGATTAGCCCTTGAGCAGAAACTGAACTCGAATTGCTGTGGGGTTTCTATTGGCTCCTGAGCTAATAACCCATTTGCAGGGTTCTAGGGTGTGTGTGTATATATAAATGTCTTTACACACAGGTGTACGCATGCTTTTTCAAACTGTAATTGTCATCAAAATATAGCCCAAATGGCCAGCGTGTGTCAAGGCTGCTGTTTGATGTGAACGTATATGCTCAGGGGGCGGCAGTCATTTGCCACGAGCAAACAAACATATTGCGCATTGCAGCAGCAGCTCGTATATAACGGCCCATGCGAGCTGCACAGTTTACTTTCGGTAGTCACTGAATTTATGGTCCATTTATGGTTTAGTAGCTTGATTCATTGCGAAATCCTAGCGTTAATGCTCCTGGCAAGTAACGCTCCGGCCTCTGAGATTCCCCTTAGGGTGTGGGCGGATGACAGCACGCCAGACAAGGATTCACTATCAACTCCCACTCACACACACATTGACACTGGAAAGCAGTATGTAACATTAATCATCCCAAATGTGATTCGAAGGGATGCCGCTAGTTTTCTGTTTGCTTTTGTTTCTTCTGTTCTGTTCTTGCAGAAATGATTCTTGCGTATCCAATGCAAATTCTTGCATCAGTATTTTATTCCAAATTCTTGCCACTTTTTATTGGCCAAAGAAAGAAAAGAATAGAAAGGTAACTATAGAAGGCAATTTCCACATCCAGAGTAAATGGAGAGAAGTAATTTTTAGATAAAGTTTAAAATATGAAATAAAGTCACATTGTGTGAGATATAAACATGTAGTCACAATTTAGATAAAAGTTATTGCACTGTAAGAAAAGTTATGAGATTCAATTTGATTTTGTAAAGTCAGTTTAATATATTTAAGTTGAAATTATTTGTTCATCCAATTTGATTTAACTTAAATATATAAAGCAGCAACTGAATGTAAGTTTTTAAATTTAAATAGTGGGAAATACAGTGTGGTTGTAAAGTTGCAGTTGTGAGAAAGTCACAGTTATGATAGTTTAAGTTAAGAGATGTCTCAATTTTGAGATATGCAGTCATGCTGTTTAGACACGAAGTCGAAATTTAGAGTTTAAATTGCAGTTAAAAGGAATAGTTGCAACTGTGAGGTATAACATCTCAATTCTTCTGTTCAAAAGTTTGGGGTCAGTAAGATCCTACTTTTTAAAATGAAATTAATACTTTTATTCAGTAAGCACATATTAAATTGATTAAATTTGAAAGTAAAACCTTTTGCTTTGTTACAAAAAATATATATATTTCAAATAATTGCTGTTCTTTTAAAGGGATAGTTCACCCAAAAATGAAAATTTGATGTCTATCTGCTTACCCCCAGGGCATCCAAGATCTAGGTGACTTTGTTTCTTCAGTAGAACACAAATGATGATTTTTAACTCCAACCGTTGCCGTCTGTCAGTGGTATAATGCAAGTCATTGGGAACTTAGTCTATAAGAGTCAAAAAAACTTGTATAGACAAATCCAAATGAAACCCTGCGGCTCGTGATGACATATTGGTGTTCGGTTACTGTCCGGTTTCTCGCACAAACTGATCATTTCGTGTCTTAGGACATCAATGTGTCGTCACGAGCCACAGGGTTTAATTTGGATTTGTCTGTGCATGTTTTTTTTTTTTTACTCTCATAGATTTTGTTACCATTGACATGTATTATAAGACTGGTTGGAGTTAAAACTCATCATTTGTGTTCTACTGAAGAAACAAAGTCACCTACATCTTGGATGCCCTGGGTTTAAGCAGATAAACATTATATTTTCATTTTTGGGTGAACTATCTCTTTAAACTTTCTATTCATCAAAGAATACAAAAAAAAAAAAAGAAAATAGGGATGCCCCCTAATAGTCGACTAAATGCTTAGTTGACCAAAATTGTATTAGTTGGTTAGTCGCAGAAAAAAAAAAAAAAGTGGGGAAGTCACACTGTCCGTGAGGGACAGATCATTAATGGCAGGTCCTTGTGGTAATTACAGTATATCAGGCAGGAAATCCAAATATTCATCTATCATCCATCAACCTCAAATATGGCTTATCATATGAAACATGTAGTAGCAACTTTACTTGGCCACTCGCACAAATGTTTACAGAGATAAATGTGCGCTATTATTAGGCGCATATCCAAGTGTTTGTGAGTGAGTGAGTGAGTGCGGAAGCTAAAGTATTAACGCTCTTACTGCATGACATGGAGGCGCCGGCACAATCGCTTGCATTTTTCCCTGATAATAGCAGAAACACCTTAAAATATTTCATATTTTTTCATATCCAAATCATTTTTGGTCACACAGAAAAGAGTAATACCTCAACTAATAACTACTTTTATTTGTATAAACTTTATTGTAAAATAAAGAAAACCCACAGGATGCCATCTCGCTGAACTGGAACATGTCACAAAAATTAATCCAAACTAGACTACTTGTCTCACAGACATGAGAAATATTATCTATGGAAAGCTTGAAATGTCTACTTTTAAACCAATTAAAATAATCTCTTTATTTGTAATCCGTATGAAAGGTGCATTTCTCTCTATAGGTGCGTTCATTATACTGTGGAGATGGCGAGGCAGTATTGTCAACTTCATCTCTGCAGCCAACACTGACTCAGAAAACACTAGTTTAGTAATAAATAATTAAAATGTCTTCTTGCACATTTGCTGGTGCTTTGCAGTGTGTGAAATAAGATATATTACACCTATATGTTAAAATCTCATTAGTTTAGTATTCTCCTCAGTATATACACAGTGCTCAGCATAAATGAGTACACCCTCTTTGAAAAGTAAAATTTTAAACAATATCTCAATGAACACAAAAACAATTTCCAAAATGTTGACAAAACTAAGTTTAATATAACATCTGTTTAACTTATATTATTAACCTTACTTTCATGTTATAACTTAGATTACATATTTTTCAGTTTTACTCAAATTAGGGTGATGCAAAAATGAGTACACCCCACAACAAAAACTACTACATCTAGTACTTTGTATGGCCTCCATGATTTTTAATGACAGCACCAAGTCTTCTAGGCATGGAATTAACAAGTTGGCGACATTTTGCAACATCTTTTCCATTCTTCAAGAATGACCTCTTTTAGAGACTGGTTGCTGGATGGAGAGTGTCTTTTCGGTCTCTTCAGTCTCTTCAGAATTCCCCATAGGTGTTCAAAAGGGTTCAAATCAGGAGCCACTGAATCACTTTCACCCTGTTCTTCTTCAGAAATCCAACTGTGGCCTTAGATGTGTGTTTAGGATTATTGTCATGTTAGAAAAGTGCACGACGACCGAGGGCACAGAGTGATGGTAGCATCTTCTCTTCCAGTATAGAGCAGTACATCTGTGAATTCATGATGCCATCAATGAAATGCAGCTCCCCGACACCAGCAGCACTCATGCAGCCACACATAAGGACACTTACACCACCATGTTTCACTGCAGGCACCATGCATTTTTCTTTGTATTCCTCACCTTTACGACGCCATACAGTTTTGAAGCCATCAGTTCCAAAAACATTTATCTTCATGGTCTCATCACTCCAAAGTATAGAGTCCCAGTAGTCTTAATTTTTGTCAGCATGGGCCCTGGCAAACTCAAGGCGGGCTTTTTTTGTGCCTGGGCTTTAGGAGAGGCTTCTTTCGTGGACAGCACCCATGCATGCCTTTCCTCTGCAGTGTACGTCGTATTATGTCACGGGAAATAGTCATCCCAATTTGGCTTTCTACTTCTTTAGATAACTGCAGTGAACTTGCATGCTGATTTTCTTCAACCCTTCTCATCAGAAGATGCTCCTGTCAAGGTGGTAACTTCCGTGGAAGACCTGGGGTGCGTTTCCCAAAAGCATTGTTAACTAACATCGCAAGTTCCGTCGTTACTTACATAGTTCAACAATTTGGTGTTTCCCAAAACCATAGTTCAAACAAACAACAAACTGCATCGCAAACTTGTGTGGTTGGAACGACAGCTCTCGAGCTGTGGTTAGAAGTATAGTTTCCTGTTTTTATGACATGTGGACTTAATAAATCCTTATCTTGAGCAAAATAAGCAAGCTGACATTAAGTACAATGTATATCTTTTATTTCGAATAGATACAAATATCATTTATATATTTTAGTTTGTCAAGATATTTAAAGCACCATTTTTGAAGAGTGCGCATGTGCGTACTTGCTCTAGTACATCAGAACAAGCATTTCATTTAATCTGGAAATAAAGCAAAATATCTGAGGAAAATGAGAATTAGTCCTCTAATGCCATGTCCATAATTTATAGCAGAAATTCTAGCATTAATTCAATCTCAAACGGATTCATTTAAAAAGTTATTACTCCACTGCCTGCGTGACATCATTCACCAACGTGGTTGAACGACAAGTATGCAACTATACGGTTTCGGGAAACAGTCGTGACTAGCTAGTTGATTTGTTCAACGATACATCGTAATATGGTAGGTAAGCAGCGAGTTACATCGTTGTTCGGGAAACGCACCCCTGGACATCTCTGTGAGATGGTTGCAGTTCCATCTTTTTTAAATGTTTGTACCACTTCAGCTACAGTATTCTGACTGAAGTAGTAAAGCTTTGCTGATCTTCTTGTAGTTTTCACCTTTCTGGTGTAAAGAAATT
This sequence comes from Chanodichthys erythropterus, assembly GCF_024489055.1. Lineage (NCBI taxonomy): Eukaryota > Metazoa > Chordata > Actinopteri > Cypriniformes > Xenocyprididae > Chanodichthys > Chanodichthys erythropterus. The sequence continues at coordinate 5,514,727 of NC_090235.1, read as the reverse complement.
ATTTTCTTTCTCAGGTCTTGTGGCATTTCTCTTCCATGTGGTGCCATTGCTGACAGCATGAAATGGGAAGGGGTTTTAACACCCTTTTATAGTCAACTGTCTGCTGGACACCTGTGCAGTGTGTGTGTGTGTGTGTGTGTGTGTGTGTGTGTGTGTGTGTGTGTGTGTGTGTGTGTGTGTGTGTGTGTGTGTGTGTGTGTGTGTGTGTGTGTGTGTGTGTGTGTGTGTGTGTGTGTGTGTGTGTGTGTGTGTGTGAAGTGATTGAATTAATATAAACGTGTGATTAGTCAACTAATGGCTTAAACTTACGACTACTATTTGACTAGAAAAATCTTTATTCGGGAGCAGCCCTAAAAATATATAATTGTTTCCATACAAATATTAAGCAGCACAACTCTTTTTAACATAAATAATTAGATTTTTTTTTTTTTTTTTTTGTGCAGCAAATCTGCATATTAGAATGATTTCTGAAGGATCTTGAAGACTGGAGTAATGATGCTGACAATTCTGCTGTGACAACACAGGAATACATTACATTTTGAAATATATCAATATATAAAACATTTTTATTTTGAATTGTAATAATATTCACAATGTTACTGTTTTTACAGTATTTTAGCAGCCTTGGTGAGCAGAAGAGACTTAGAAAACTCTTACTGACCCCAAACTTTTGAAAAGTAGTGTATATATAATTCTATATAGTCACATTGTGAGATATAAACTTGAAATTATAGGAATTATGAGATATAAAACTGCAAGAGTGAGATATTATTGTAATTACAAGAAATAAAGTGATCCTCAAGGCTCAATCTAAAGCATACATACTGTACCACATTTTTCTCTCCATCGTGTTTTCTAAACCAGTTAACTTTTGGCATGAAACCTAGTTATGCCAGGGCTTTGTTAGCATGCAGAGAGAGCAAATGAATCCTCAGGGATATGTAAAATAAAGTATCCCTGAATGGCTTCCAATACCTTCAAATAAATCTGTGATAATAGGGCAGGATTCACATTTAACTGCACATTGAGATCAAGCTACGAAACTCACATTTGATTTCACTTTGTCTTCAGAAGCCTTGCATCTTGAGCCATCCTAGTTGCAAGGTAGCCAAACACACCCCATAATTTCCAAGTTGTGGGTGTCTAGCTTTCAAACCTAGGTTAAATTACAGCACCATGACCAGTTTAGCTGGAACCTAAGAGGAACAGTTGCACCCTCTGACATTTCTTACCTCTCAAGAGCCATTAAGACAAATAGCCTCTCCCCCCCTTCACTCACTTGATGAAGGACATTGACCTTCTGATGGGGGCCTTATTTGATGTGAACCTGATAGCACCATCTTTTCAGCAGACAGATCCCACCTCTATTCCCAGAATGCCTTTGGGAGACAGTTTGATGTAATGGGAGTTATATAAGTTAGATGTACAGAGCTGAGAGAGAGGGAGGTGACGAGAGAGAGGGAGTCGGAGATGGTTGTAAATTTTTAATTTATTTGGTGCAGCGGCAGCCGCTGTGTCCTGCCCTGATGCACTCACCCTCAGTCTCCGTCTGACTCGCTCCGGAGAATCATCAGACCCCGTGTGTGCGCATGTACGCATGCGTCTGTGTTATTGTGTACAAAGTGTAAATAATTACTCAAGCTTTCTGGTTGGCTGCTCTAGCTCAGGGGTGTTTGAACAGTTTTTTTTTTTAAAGGTTGGTTATTTTTATGATACAATCAAATATTCATGGAGGATAGACGCCTTCCAATGACGCACCCATTTGTGGAAGAGTGGGTTTGTGTGTGTGTGTGTGTGTGTGTGTGTGTGTGTGTGTGTGTGTGTGTGTGTGTGTGTGTGTGTGTGTGTGTGTGTGTGTGTGTGTGTGTGTGTGTGTGTGTGTGTGTGTGTGTGTGTGTGTGTGTGTGTGTGTGTGTGTGCGCATGAACAAAGACATTTATGAAGAATAAGCACATTAGATATGTGTGAATTACTGCGCATTAGTTTAAATCATGTTAATCTGTACTTTTAGAACACTCTCTTAAAAGGTCAAGTGTGTAATTTTTTTGTACAGCTAGCGCCATTAAGCTGAATTTTCAAGCAGTTTTTTGGGCTTTTTCCCCACTTAGTGACTGTTAAAGAATCAGATCACAATTCAGGTCAGGTTCGAATCTGAATCTCCCATGTGACCACAAAGACCTAAAACTTCAGAAGGAGGTGTCGACCACTAGGTCTTGTAATGAAATGCAACAATTTGTTCACAGGTGGATCTCACAAAAATACATCCAGGTGAAAAAAGAGATTGTATAGTTAATTTTAATGATATTTAAGCACATTTCCTCCCCTTGTTTGTTTGTTTGTTTGTTTGTTTGTTTGTTTACTTATTTAAATGGGAATTGTCATTCTTTTTCTTTTGGGGTAAAAATGACAATGCTACGGAGCCCCTAAAGGGACCTTTGCAAAAAAAAAAAAAATTGACAGAGTTTGAGGGATATGATGGTGAGAAATTTTTCACCAGTTAATCGACATGTGACAACACTGGTAATACTGATGTCACCAGGGGGCGGGGCCTCCACCCCATGAAAAAAACAACAACAAAAAAGTACAATGACAAACTCGCTTATATTAGAACGTTTATTAACGAATAAGAATACAATATAAAATAACAAACTGGCTAATTCACACATTCATATAAAAAACTGAAAATCAAACCGTGGAACCAAATAAATAAGGAACAGAAAGTTTAAGTTCTTTAGTCAAGAGCAGTGAGTAATCCTCTCTCTTACCTTTGATTAACATTAATGACACTTTAAGATCTGCCGCTGCTACACATAACAGAGATCTGACACCCGTCCCATTTTCTCACAAATCTTTACGTTCATTTAAGACTTCATTTAACTAATTTAAGACTGGTCTTATGAGGACACTCAACAAAATGGACATTTTGACATCATTTGTGTGTGATATGTTTCGTTCAAGCACGGTAGAGAACTCGATACTGGTGCGCGTTGTTTGTGTGTCAAATAGGCAAAAAAAAAAAAAAAAAGTATGTTGGATATCAGCCAATACTGGATTTTTAATTTAATTATGCATGCTAATTTTTCCTGTTTTTACATTAAGATTATTTTTGCCTTCATCTAATGCACATAAATGTCGAAATTATTATCCAATTTTTATAGTTATTAAAATGTTATGTAGCATTTAAAATATATATATATATTTTTTATATTTTGTCATTTTTAGTGTTTTATTTTTAATTTATTTCTGCAAAATATTATATAATTTTAATATGGGCCATTTAATGGTTATTGGCCATAGCATGAAAAGTATTTTGTTTGTTTGTTTGTTTTTAATTTGCCAGCTAGTGCCAGCGTTTTTGATCATTTTCAAAAAACTTTCATGGCCCCAAGGATATTCTGTTGTATGAATATCTGAACATACAATATATAAAAAGAAAGAACAAAGCCTCTGCTTTTAAAAAAAACAACAACAAAGTTGTTTTATGTTTTTTTTTGTTTGTTTGTTTGTTTGTTTGTTTTTCACTTGAATGTGGGCAAGTTTCTTTAAAAAAAAAAAAACATTTTGAACAAAAAGCTGAGAAGATCTCAAGACTATGTCTAGATTGGATTCAAAATGATGATCAAAACCTAGATTGAGTAGTTTGCGTCCACCAACAACCCAAAAGCTTGCACATTCCTATTCCTTTTCCTGGGTCGACATTTCTTTCTAACATTTGGCAGTTTTGATTTAAATGCTGTTTAATGTCCGATGACTACATTAGCTTAAACAATGCTTCTGTTGCTTGTTTCTGCTGCTTCTTTGCCTGTGTTTTGAGCCGGAGATTCTGTGCTATTTCATAATATGCGTAATAGTGTCTCCTACCGTATAACAGTGAAAACATGGATTGCCGAAAAATTGTCTATGTCTATGTCTATGTCTACTGTCTATGGCGGGGAAAGATTTATTATTTGTGCATCCCTACTAGCAATCACAGTGTTCAGGGTTCAGAGGTCAGCATCATTATATCGCCTCGATTTTAACATCTGAATCAGTTAGTCTCTCTTTGTCTCTCTCTATCCCCTCCTGTCTCACTTTAAAGGAGGAGAGTGAGAGCTAGCACCTCCGTGTGTCAGACTTCCTGAAGAGAGTGGCGGCTCCCCATCGCATTGTTCACTTCAAAGACAGCGCTGCTCACTCTATGCTCTTTGAACAGACACAAGTGGGTCTACTGTAATTTGTCTGCCAAATAAAGCTCTTGGAGAGCGACGAGTGTATGTGTCTGAATGCGCTACTGTAAGAGCTCAGCTGGGGATGAGACATCTCTCAAGCATCAATAATTTAGAAACTTATAAATGTTTGATACAATTGATTAGCATGTAATTGTTCCCATAATGACATCTCTAGTCTACAAGAATTGGTATTATATTGATTTGTGTGTGCATTAGGCGCTTGAAAATGTTTTGCTTGTTAATTGATTTTTTTTCCCCAGTTGATCATAGAAATCAACACTTAGCATAAGATGTTTATTTCAAAATGAATACAAAATCAGCTGAATATAAAGTGAAATGAATCTAATTAAAATGCAGTCTTCGAGAAAACAGATCTTTTCAATCTCGACAAGAGGAAAAAAAGTGGAGATGTCTATTTCCATCCATGACCTCTATGAAAAGCTCTGCCACTGTTTCTTTAGAATGAATCGCGTTGAGATCAGAAGCCTGAGCTGTCGTCCACACAAACAAACATGAAAGGTCACATACTCTCATACACTTTCAGTCTGTTGAGTGGGTGATGGTAGTATCCGGAACTATACTTATTCACTTATTAGTTGAGTGGCCAATATGAGCACTGGCATGAGCCTTTATTTCAGTTTTCTATAGCCTGGTCTTCTGAATAATGTGTGAATAATGTACAGTTTAGATGAAGTGGCCACAGATGTTCTTTAGCCCTTATTGTTAATGTTGAAGGATTCAAGAATGAAATGTCCTTTAACCTGACAGTGTTCTGGGCTGATCATTTGAATGGTTGGTTGTCCTCACAAATAGGATGTATTGCCATTATTTATTTGTTTGTTTGTTTTATTTACATCTTTTTGCAGATGTCAAGATGTTTTTCCTATTGGGCAACAAGTCTTAATTCTGAAAATTAACATTTCAGAGGGCACAACTTCTATATTATTTACATATTTGCATGGTGCATAATGTATCATATCATAAACAAAATAAACATGAATCAGTCTCAAGCGGAATGCCTCAAGGCATCTTTTCACTGTATGTGTGCAAAAACATATTTGAACAGGGACATTTCTCAGAGTTAAATCAATATGGTCTTTTGTTGTTGTTGTTGTTGTTGGTTGTTGTTGTTGTTGTTTTCCTAAAAAAAGTAATTATAATAAAGATTGTTACTATTAATAATATATTATGCTAGTTTTGAAACTGATGTTTTAAACATTTGATTGTGACCGATATTTTTTTTTACCATTAATTGTTTATTATTACTATTATTATTAATGCAAAGTTGTTTTGTGATTTAAACGAGCGTAAATGTATTTTCATATTTATTTAGTGCTTTGTCTTACTGTTTAGCTTGCAATGTTATCCAGTTCTCAATTGAGAGTGAATCCCTATTTAAAACATTTAGTAATTGTACAAACAAAACTACCTGTGAACATCAATATTTCCTGTTATGGCATTGTTGAGTGCTGTTCTTTAGAAGCCATTAATTGGTAGACCTGATTCTAAAGATATGATTTAATAGTAAAGTGTAAATACTGGTGAAAAAATATCAGTTAAACCAATGATCAGAGCATAATTGCTCAGAATTACTATTAATTCCTCCAATTTGTCTATACTCAACTACTGAGGATGATCACATGAGCACTTCTGCTCTCCCATTGGTTGTTGCAGTGTTGGCAGTAACGCATTACAAGTAATGCAACTTATGTAATCAGAATACTTTTTCAAGTAACTATTAAAGTAACATTACTTTTAAATTTACAACAAAATATGAGTTACTTTTTCAATAAGTAATGCAAGTTAGTTTGTTACTTGTACTTTGCTAATTCCTTTCACTTTTGGTGTGTTAAGGGAGTAATACAATATTGTAACATGTTACATTTAAACGTAACTTTCTTTTTCATATAGTTAAACAATGCTCGATTCTGCTCAACCAGACAGAATTGGCAATGTCTGCTGTCACTCAAATTATCAGCCCTCATTGAAAATGAATGACTTATGGGCACTTTGTTGCTGTAAATTGCTGTAAGTGTGAATGCTGACACTTAGAATCACATTTAGCTGCGGTTAAAATCCAATTTCGACAGTATGTGTGGCTTTATACCCAAAGTGTTTTAGCAGAAAGATGCTGGTTCTCAGGTTTCTATTACCATTGAAGATGTGTCTTTTTTGGATTCTTTAGATTATGTACGGTAGACTTTGAGAATCTTCCTGTCTCTCTCTGTATCTCACTGTCTCTCTCATGCGCTCTCTCTATCCACCCATGTGAATCATTCACGGATTGCCCCCGGGAGTGAATTTTCTGTGTTATAGCTTTAACCTTTTACAGGGAATCCATCACAGTAATAGCCAGCCAAGACTGCGTCAGATACCATTTTTGCTATGTTTAAAGCTCAGAAGCAAACTGTGCACAGAGCTGCAGTTGTGTGATAAAAAAACATATAATGATGTGTGAAGCCTGGCGTGGACTAAACGAAATAGTTTGGGATGCATGTTATTGAATTTTATAGAGCTGAAATATCGTTAGTTTGGGATGCATGTTATCAAGTTTTATAGAGCTGAAAGATTGTTAGATGTGGTGAATGCATTTGAAGGCATGGCAAGGTGTTAATCATTCAGCTGTATGAAGTATGTATGTAATTGGTAGTTGTATAGCATTTAATATTATGTGTTACTTGTTTGTCAGGCAAGTGTACTGCAGTGTAATTTAGCTGACATAGACAGCAGAGTAATAAATATCAACAGTGGCACAGCCGTTAGCAGAAAACTACTTTAACTTGTTAGCCTGAACCCCCGCTTTTGAAAAAAATCCCAAGAAATGTCAATGCCCAAACTAAAACAGATACAGTTCATGAAGCCTTTCCACTAAAAGCATAAGTTTGGTCTCATTTGAAAGCATACATTTTACAGTTATTGCAAAGTCAATTATTATTTGTCATAATGAAAAAAAAAAGTTATAAATAGCTTCAAAGTTTTGTAAAGTTATTAGAAATGTATTTTAATGAAATATATTTATGAAAATAAAACTAAAGTTGCAATCTAGAAATGCACTCCAGCTAAAGCCACATGCCTGACCATGTTATATTTCAAATCTGAAGATGACAAGTCGAAAACTCTGAGTTTTATTAAATGCTTTTCAAGATCATGTCATGTGATTTTATTTTGAGAAGACTCTATAGTCTAACTGATGTTTATTCCCATTTTCTAAGCATTCATTCAGTGTATTGTTTCTATTGTTTTGTGGCGCAAACTACCCCATTCAGTTTCAATCTCCCCTGCACACATTCACGCCTCTCCGGGCGTGTTATGGCTCTAATTATTCTTTTATTTTGTCTTCATTATAATTACTGATGGCTTTCTATTCAAGGTTTAATCCATAATTTCTTTGATCAAACTTCTCACTTCACCTTCATTAAAACTGTATCAATTGCCCTTCTTGAAAAAAAAAAAAAAAAAAAAAAAAATTCAGTGAGTTTACCATTCAAAAATATTCATAAAAAATAACATTTGCTCAGCTAGATGGCAGGTGCATCTTAGGGCTAGCTAGCATGTTAGCTTAGCACACAACCAAAACACAACAATTTATGAAATTAAAATCATGTTTTTGCTCCAAACTTACTATATCACTAGTCAAGTGTTTTAAATACCCTTCTGTGATCTTATGTGGCTTTGGATCAAAAAATCAGACAGATTATATTACTTTACAGTATTCTACACAATGATAAAAGCTATGTCGATTAGCATTGCATTATAAATATAATCTGTTATTATGAAAATAGCCAACCTGGCATGAAGAACACAGATAAACACAAATTGATTGCCTTATAAAAGTTTCTATCTGCATGTTATAGCAATTTCTGGAAGCCTCTGGTATTTCCTGGAATGCCACATGATATGCTTGTTCATCAGTAGTGCCATTCAGGCTGCCAATATGAATTGAAAACACAGTACATCAGAGTATCCAGTGCTCATAATGCTTAGATCTGCAATTTTTGGAGAAAAATTTAAATAAATATTACTCCTATGTATAGAAATAAGACATAAACATGCAGAATCCATCAATATGTCTCCAAATGTGCATGCTTTTGAACTAAAGCCCTGAGGGATGTTGTTTTGTCAAGCGTTTTCATGATGATTATACAGGAGTGTTTATCTCAATGAATGTGGCTGACGCTCATATTTCAATCAAAAGTATCAACTCCGTTTTTCACATTCATAACTCCTGACACATATTAACAAATTACGGTCACTGTAGGATTTTGAGAGTAAAACAGAGGTAAAAAAAAATTATAATTTTGAAGCTTGAGTCTTAAATCTTTTTAATGATGTATAGTTTGTCAAGGTAATTACATTACATCTAACGGTACGTATGAGCTAATTTAAACAAAGAATGCTTCTGTGTCCTCAAAGGTTATCATGTTAAACCATGATGCTAATGCAGATTACACAGTTCCGAGTTCAGCCAACAATATTTTTTTGTCATTCTAAGGCTACGTCCACACGAAGCCGGAGCTTACCCTATCCGATCTTTTTTTTTTCCTCATCTCAAGAAATATCTGCGTCCACACGAAACCACTGAAATGACTCAAAACGATGTAGTATACATGCCAGACCAGTATGTGGCACTGTAATTCTGCCACAGAGATGCACCTAAAACAGCAAATAAGTCTTGGAGCATGCGCATAAACCTTGTGCGCTGTTTATAAACTATAGTAAAGCTTAGAAATAACACTTTATTTTGGCTCAGTAGCTTCTGCAGCACGAACACAAGCATCTAGAGTCTGCTATTGTTGTTGTTGTTGCGGTTTTGTGCTGTAAGCGGCGTCTGACTAGGCTCGACACGTGGGGTGATGACAGCAGGCGGCGTTTTCAGATGGGACCCGGTTTCAAAAAATAGCGGTTTCACCTTCCGAAAACGCCTGGATTCGTGTGGACGAAACGCCTATCCGATACAAAATATGTGCGTATTCACAAAAACGCGTCTTCATGTGGACAGGGCCTATTTTCTTTTCAGTAAAAAGACAAAAAGTCTGCCAAAGATTTTATTTTATTGTTTTGTTTTGAAAAGGAATATAGGTAAACAATGACAAACCAGATGGTGAAGTAATAGCTCAATAAAAGAAAAGTAAAATTGTTTTAAAAAGGATAAAAATGGATGAAAAGTAAAGGCCATCAACCAAAATGTAAGAAATCCACAATAAGTAAAAAAAAGAAAAAGAAAGTCATACCACTGGAATATATCTGTAATGTGTCTCGATGGATAAACTATGTAAACTGAAGATTTTCTTTAGCAGATAGTGTGGAGACTTTGGCCCTGAAGCGTTTTATGCTGACGGCTGTTTATTGTATCCTCAGACAATTATTAGCTGGATACGTTGCTTCTATCTATCACTTTTATTCCTCATCTACCAGCTTTCTCTCTCTCCCTCCCTTCCGCTTTGCCTTCTAACTAACAAGGTTTTCCTGCCCACTGAAAAGAGAATGATGATGAGACAGCAGAATGGGAAAGTGAGAAAAGAGAGGAAGAGGGAAAACCATTACTCTGTTTTCACACTTCAATACATGTGCACATCCCTGGGGAGTGCTCCATCTCTCTCTCTCTCTCTCTCTCTTGTCTGTGGGTGTCATGGGGCAGACATATAGTTGCATAACACTTTACCTATAGAGCATGTACACTGAAGAACATAAACACACTCTTATGTGGGACACAATGCTACTGTAGCATATTGTTCATGATCAGGAACACATGCAGCAAAAGAAATTGAGGAATTGTGCTGGTCGCTCCTCATGTAATTACAGGGAACTGAAGCTGTCAATGGATGCAAAAGTAATATAAAAGTGATATGATAGCTTTGTGTGAAGAACAGACTGAGATTTAAGTTATTCTCTTGAAATCTTTCTCTTGATGTCTTTCTTAGCACTCTTGTAAGTGTTCATGTGAGTTTTAAGAGAAGTAGTGACTCTAATTCATTCTTTTCAATGAATTGGTTGGTCCAGTTTGTGAATTCTCACTCAGCACTTCGGGCACAACTGTTAACATCTCACTGGACTGAGTCATATGGATTGTTTTAGATGTCTTTTTGAAAGCTTCAGCCCCCTATACAGAACACTATACAGGTTTTGAAAGTCATATAGGTTTGGAATGTGACATGAAAGCAAGTAAATAATTACATTTACGTTTTTGGGTGTTCTATTTCTTTAACCTCTTTTAATCTAAATGGGGAAATGCTATACACACTTATTGGATTTGTATAAAGTAAATTATAATTTCTATATACACATTTTGATTTTTATATTTTTATTATATGAATCAATTTATATGTATCTTTAAATGTACCACACATAAATGTCCATATTACCTGACATAAATCCGATAAACAGGTGTCCTTGACAAATCACACTTGTTTCTGTAACAGTTCTAGACTCTGGAAATGGCAGAGTTGAGGGAAATGCCCAACATTTGTAGCCAGTCAGAGATCTACTCAATCAGAAACACACTTTGCCTTTTATATGTCTGAGTTTGATGGCTTGTCTTTAGAGAGTGGAGTTTTAGAGAGAGGTCTCATTCAGTGAGCTGAAATTGAACGTTTAATTTAGGTCAGATTTAGCTACCTTACATTGTGTCCTCGAAGTATGAGCACACCTACTTTTATTCTTTATCATGACCTTAGACTGATAATAAAGTAATCAATACTATGAAATAACAAATTAAGGAATTAAGGGATTAGTTCACTTTCAAATAAAATTTTCCTGATAATTTACTCACCCCCATGTCATCCAAGATCTTCATGTCTTTCTTTCTTCAGTCGAAATGAAATGAAGGTTTTTGATGAAAACATTCAAGGATTATTCTCCTTATAGTGGACTTCAATGGCCTCCAAACGGTTGAAGGTCAAAATTACAGTTTCATTACAGCTTCAAAGAGCTTTAAACGATACCTGACAAGGAATAAGGGTCTTATCTAGCGAAACGATCGGTCATTTTCAACAAAAAAAAAAAATCACAAACACAAATGATCGCCTTGCATGTGCTTCTGCCAAAACCGCATTTTCGTAGTCTTCAAAAAGCTTACGCTGTATGACCTATGCCTTCCCTATTCTACTTATGGAAAAAACAGAACTGGCACTGCGTTCGTTTTGTAAGTAGAATAGCAAAGGCGTAGGACATAAAGCATAAGCTTTTTGAAGAAGTGCGGTTTTTGCAGAAGCACATGCAAGGCAATCATTTGTGTTTATAAAGCATATACATTTACATTTTTTTTCTTTTCGAAAATGACCGATCGTTTCACTTGATAAGACCCTTATTTCTCGGCTGGTATCGTTTAAAGCCTTTTGAAGCTGCATTGAAACTGTAATTTTGACCTTCAACCGTTTGGGGTCCATTGAAGTTCACTATAAAGAAAATAATCCTGGAATGTTTTCATCAAAAACCTTAATTTCTTAATTTCGACTGAAGAAAGAAAGACATGGACATCTTGGATGACATGGGGGTGAGTAAATTATCAGGAACAATTTTTTTGAAAGTGAACTAATCCTTTAAGGAGTGATCAAAACAGTTCAGCAAATCAAAGTTCGATTGTATTTGAGCTGCTTCTTTGTCTAAAATTCAGCTCTGCACATGATGAACATTCAGTCACTTAAATTCATGAGATGGATTTTATTATGTTTATTGAGCCATATTCCTCATGGGAGCAATTGGCTGGTGCTCACAATGTGACATTTTAGATTTTACTCTCCTTTTGGGGAGAATTTGGTCCCTGCATCGTAGGTAAATCTGAGCAACACACACACACACACCTCAACATCATCAACTTCAGCAGTGTCAAGTACATCAGTGTCCCAATTCTGCGCCTCTCTGTACCCATCTCATTCTTTGTTTTCCTGCACTCTCATTTCATCTTTCCTCACTCTTTCATCTTCTCCCTTTATCTTTCTCTCTTCTTCTCCTTGCCTGCTCTCTCTCTCCCTAAATATAGCAGCTTTGAAGCATCCCTCCCCAAAACACACTGCATGACAAAAATCTTTCATTCAGTCTGCGTGTGTGTGAGCGAGAGAGAGAGAGAAAGCCCTAATCAAGGATGTGATTGCCATCTGTTGTGTATTGATAAAAGGCTAAGAAAGACACTGATTAAAAAAGAGGGGGAAAAAGCTGTGGAAAAAAGAAAGAAAACTGCAGAAACTGTGAGTAAAGGAGGAGGAACGGAGCTACAAAGAGGATACGTGAATAATGCGCATTTTAGAAAGCAAAAAAAAAAAAAAAATGCAGCACTGCATGTAGTAGTACAGAAAGTGTGTAAAAAAAGAAAAAGGAAGTGTGAAGAAAGACACTGAAACCGAGGAGAAAGGGGTTAGCGGAAGAGGAACGGAGAAGGAGTGGGTGACATTTCTGATCCTCGTTTTGTAATTGAATAATAATCTCCTGCGGGACCTGACCTAGAAGCGCGCAAGTGTGTGTATTAGCATGCTTTTTTCTGTGCGAGCTTGTGCGGGACAAAGAGAGTCAAATGAGAGGGGCCGCTGTGAAATGAAACACTGCCCCCTGTTGTTTGTTCAGGGCCTCGCACACATTAAGCATGAAAAATTATCCGATTTAATGTGCTGTGGCAGAGCATTGAAACATAACTGCTTTTTCATTCAAGCAGGACTTACAGATTTTAGAAAGGTCAATGAGATAAATCTTCTCCTTCTCTTCCTTTTTTCTATCTGCCCATAAGAAAGTATATATGATTGATGACATTCAAATAGCAAAAATACTGTAATCATATAATAATGTTTTGTTCTTTCTCTCAGCTTGCGGAGAGAAGGCTACACCGTGCAAGTCAGCGTTAATGACTACCTGGACATCTACTGTCCACACTACAACCAGAGCCAGCGGGGGGCGCTAGAGCGCGGCGTGGCCGAGCAGTATGTTCTCTACATGGTCAGTTACCGTGGCTACCGCACCTGCGACCCACAGATGGGCTTCAAACGCTGGGAGTGCAACCGGCCGCACGCCCCCCATGCACCAATTAAGTTCTCTGAGAAATTCCAGCGTTACAGCGCCTTCTCACTAGGCTATGAATTCAACGTGGGTCATGAGTACTACTATATATGTGAGTATTTGATGTAATCGTAAAAATTTGTTACGTTTTATTTACAGAGCTTCATTAGTTACAAGCCTAAAATTTTAATGTGCACTTATTTATGTTTTATTAATTCAAAAAAATAAATAGTAGTTTTTAATAATATTTTTTTTCAATCATAGTGAGATGAGCTATTTTATTTTACATGGAACATGGGGGCTGGTATGTTCATATAACCAGATCACAAGACCAACTAAAAAATGTCTATGAAAGTGAATCTTTAAATACTAATTAAGCTCAATGGATAGTATTGGTACAAATGTTTCCATCCAAGTAAAAAAAGTAATTTATGCAAATAAGTGAAATATTAAAATATAAATCATTTGCAGCATTTCCATTCCATGTCTTCAAGAGAAAAAAAAGGTTACTTTTGGCGAAATTGTCCCAGAATAGAAATGTAAATGGCAGTTTGAGCCAATGTGCAAGCCACTTTTATTAAATATAATAAAGCATGCTTTGAAGAATAACATTTTTGTTAGCAATCTGCTGCAGATGCTTTATGTATGGAAGCTTGTTTCCGCCACTGAATAAAAAATAAAAAAGGTAATTGCGACTTTTTATCTCACAATTCTGACTTTTTTTCTCAGAATTGCATGATATAAACTTGCAATTGCGAGTTACAAAGACAGGGTTGTTATATAAAGAATTGCAGGTTAGAAAGTCAAAATTGCTTGATATAAACTCTCAAATCTGACTTCTCAGAATTGTTTATATCTAAACTCGCTATAAACTCGCAATTCTGACTATTTTTCTCAGAATTGTTTATATCTCGCAATTCTGACTTTTTAACATGCAGTTGAAAAAAGTATTTTATTCCCCTTAGAATTGGACTTTAGTTTATATCCCACTCGCAATTGTGAGGGTTTATTCCTCAATTCTAAAATTTTAACTCGCAACTGCAAGTTTATATCTCGCAATTCTGAGAAAAGTCAGAATTGTGAAATGTAAACTCACAATTGTGAGGAAAAAAATGTAAGAATTGTTAGATAAAAAGTCACAATTACCTTTTTTATTTAGTGGTGGAAACAATCTTCCATATTTATGTATTGAACAACAGCCTGCCAAAGCTCAGAAAAAAATCCAAAAGGTGCTACTTGCCAATCTGAGTGAATTATTCAGTAACATGACTTGAATCAAAGTCAAATTTTTGTTTTTGACATCAATCCAGGAAAATCAGTAAATGCTTTTCAGCCATAGTTTAGCATTGTCATCTTACTAAATAAAAATTTAAGTTTTTACATCTCAAGCGAGTGTATACGTTTTATGTGCACATTCTGGAAATTAGTATTTGTAATCTAATATTTGCATAGGAATATGCAGATGGAAAGCTAATGGCACGTTGCCACAGAAAATGCTTCAGACTTGTTCCTCAGTTTATGAAAACAAGCTTACAATGGAAGTATCTGGGGCAAACGTTGCACAATTATAAGTGGATTTCTGTCAACAAACTCAGGTGCGAGTCGAAATGACTTTCTGTGGTTATTGACAACGTGCCACAGAGGCTGTCCATAAAACTTTTATTTAACATAATAATCCTTAAAAGTGTTCTTTTGCTGGTGAGTTCCAGGTTGCAGTAGGCATACTTTATCTCAACTCCACTGACAGAGAAGGTTATTACACAGGGAAAGGCATACTGGGGAGCAGATGGAGGTTTAATGCTTTGTTCAAGGGGACATTGTTTGCAGAAGTGCCTTGGCAGGATCCTCCTTTTCATAGTGTGGCGATTGTACCGCTGAGCCAATCATGGCCCTTCCTGTCATGGAGTTTTTTGAGTTGGGAATAAAAGAAGGGAGAACTTTCTGCGTGAGCACCATTATGTGCAGGGTTGCAGATAAGTCATACAGATGCGGATAACAAGAGAAACTCGTTAAGAAATCAATTTGCAACCCCAGTGATCGTCTTTAAAGGGCTTTATTGCTATGAAGCAGTAGTTTGAAAAAAGGCGGTTATTTCAAACAACTATGTTTCATTCATTTTTCCAAATCACAACTGAGAATAAAAGAAAGCTGCTAAGGACAAGCTCAAATGCATCTCTCCCAGCAGTCCATTTGCTTTCAAAACTGCCTTGTTGGTGAAATGGTGACAGCTTTGCCATGCAAAGGAGCTTGTTATTGGGATACGGACGTTACGAGAGGCCACCAGTCATCAGTCTTTCTGGCATTTGGGTCAGTCACTACCAATTAGAGCGCACCCATTTTTGATTGAAAACTTTTTCAAGCAGGCTATAAGCCGAGTGTTAATAGAGCATTGCTAATGATGATTTTCTGATGCATGTCTCACCTAATGCTAATAGTCGTCTTCATTAGTAAGGTCTGTAGGCAGGTTATTAGCAGGAGTATGACAACCATTGGTATTGAAAAATGGTACCACACTCAGACATTTCTATGATAATGTGGCCCATATGTTTATCAACCTGAAAACAAGAAACGTTATCTTTGTCTTAGCTCAGGGGAGTTCATTTTGGGCCAATTCATCAATCACAGATGGTATCTGCAGCTTGTGGAAATGGATAATTTAATAAACGTACACTGTATCTGTTTTGATCGGTGTTATTTATTTAGTGTTCGTTTTATCTCAGCAGAAGGAGCTTTGCTTTAGATACCTTAAAATGGCCATAACATTTGCTTTGCTCTTTTGAAATAAAGACTTCAGTGTACT
Source organism: Chanodichthys erythropterus (assembly GCF_024489055.1). NCBI lineage: Eukaryota > Metazoa > Chordata > Actinopteri > Cypriniformes > Xenocyprididae > Chanodichthys > Chanodichthys erythropterus. Next base: position 5,498,737 of record NC_090235.1, on the reverse strand, counting down.
ACATAGACACACTCTAAAGCACTCTCAGCAGGTTGCTGCTCATTAAAGTTCATCATGTGAAGAAGTTAGTTATTCTGTGAGCATTTACATATGGAAGACTTAAAGGTACAGTAGCAAAAACAACCTTTTTAACTTAAAGGTAGGGTATGCGATTTTGGAGAGGCTAGCAATAGCAAGCTAGTTTTGAAAACATAAGATCCCACCCTCCCTTCAGAGCGCCCTCTATAGACACGCCTCCTTCAAAACGCACGGCCAGAGCAGAGTCTGCAAAGTGTCACGAGACGAGAGACAGGGTTAAAGGGATAGTTCACCCAAAAATGAAAACTACCCCATGATTTACTCACCCTCAAGCCATCCTATATGACTTTCTTCTTTCAGATGAATACAATCTCAGATGTATTAAATAATGTACTGGCTCTTCTGACAGTAAATAGAGGATGAGATTTTGAAGCCCAAAAAAGTGCAACCATCCATCATAAAAGATATCCACAATACGCATCTTTATAGCGAAAGAGTGAACTCTGACCCGACGCATGATGTAATGACAAACGCAGAAGCGCAGAGAGAGCAAAACAAACCACCGGTCATGAATTAGAAGCCTAAAACAAGAATTTTTAAAGAGAAATGTTGGAGGATTTCGATATAATAGAAGAAAAACTTGAGTTTGTTGCCCAGCAGTATTTGTTTAATAAACAAGAAGCATCGAAGCTTACGCTACTCCTACATCGCATCAGGGGTTACTCTTTTGCCATAAGTTGACTTGCGTATGGCCGTCTGCTGAAAGCTGAAAGTTATTTTAGTTTTTAAAGTTTTAAATATGGATATTTTTCTCACACAAATGCATTGATTCGCTTCAGAAGGCCTTTATTAACCCCCCGGAGCCTTGTGGATATCTTTTATGATGGTTGCACTTTTTGGGCTTCAAAATCTCATCCTCTTTTAACAGCCATAGTACTTCCACTTCCACTCTATAGACTTCCACAGAAGATATATGTACATTTTTTAATATTTAGACCACTTCTATTATTCATTGCTATCAGGATGTGAAGAGAGTTTCAATCAGTATAACAAGAAGTGTTAATAAAAAAATTGCTTACCCTACCTTTAATGGTCAGAGTAAGGATGGAAAATGGTAACAAGAAACTAAATTGCAGCGATTTTTGATGTGAGAAATTGACTATAAGTGGTAATTTATTATAAGTGGACTTTAAAGAAGAGGATTTGGGTAACAGGTTAAAACTAGTATGAATATGTGAGATATGGCGTAGTAACATACTGTTGTTGTTTTTTTTGTGTGTATGTGTGAAATGCAGTGGTAAATTTAAATCTGTTGTGTTTTACTTTGTTGATATATTTACATATTTACATTTATTTATTTATCAGACACTTTTATCCAAAGTGTCACGTCACATGACCTCATTACATTTCAGTATAGCAGTTTATCGTATAGATACTGTGTGAAGTATGCTGATTTTTAGCATGCATAGAATACTAGTTTACTTCCTATACTATACTCTTTACTAACTGTGTATAAAACATTATAGAATGCCACAATGCAATGTGCTTGATAATACATTTCCATGTGACTAATGAACTGGAAATAATGCATCTATATTTTGACTCATTATTTGATTGGACTGATAAACATCCATAAGTTTTTACAAAATAAATAATAAAGCAAAAATTTCATTTATTTCCAAAATGATAACAAGACTCCATTCACGTGTTGCATGAAGAGGTCATGTGACTGCAACATAGAATACTAATATTTGAAATGCATATTATTGCATAATAATACTTGCTATTTTACTATTTACTGTTTCACTTATAATAATTTTAAAAAGTAGTAAGCGGCATACTGTTGATTAAATAGTAAGCTTTAACATTCTGAACCTAGAAGTGATTTCAATGCATGTCATTGTCCAGTAGGTGGCAGTAGGTTAATGTTTGTGCTGTCATGTGTTGCAGCTACACCAATCCATCACCACGGACACAGCTGTTTAAGACTGCGGGTGTTTGTCTGCTGTTCTACAGGTGAGCATCATAATCACACACACACAGAAACAAAACAGCACGTAAACTGCAAGTGGAGGTCACGATGGTGGTTTTAATGTGTGTTTGTGTGTGAGCAAACTATTTTCAGAACTTAATGCTCAAACACGTTCCGTGGCCTCTTTGATCAGAGCCATGTGTGGAGAGGTCCTCTCATCCCCTGCTCTCTCTTTCTGTTTCTCTTGTCATCCTTGTGCTCTTTCTTTCTTTGATAGCATAACTCATGCAGCTCTTGAACACAAGTTGCATTAATCACTAATATTTCTCAGTAATATGTGTGTGTGTGTGTATTTGTTGAAATGGATTTGTGTTTGCATATACTGGAATTGTCTAAAAAAGTTTGAGCAAATGACGTGTATAAGCGTTTTAAATTTTAAAATGTAAACTCTATATTAAATTAATAAATAGATTGCCAATTTTTAAGACCATATATTGATAAATTACACAGGACAAAAGTGGAAAAACTCTTAATTCTCCTTATATGAATTTCACAAATATTTATTTATGCTTACTAATACAAGCACATGAATAAATTAAGTATGTTTTTGACATATAATAGGTCTTTGTACCATCAAAACATCCTAGTTTCATAGTATAAAATGTCCTCCATATTATGAAAAAAGCATTTATTTTAGGGCTGCAACTAATGGTTATTTTGATAATTGATTTGTTGGCCGATTATTTCTTTGATTAATTGATTAAACTGATAAAAAGACTATTTTTTTATTTTTTTATTGACAAAATCAATATTCCACATCCTGCCCAATGCTATCCTTCAAATAAACAAATGACATTAAAAAAAATATATATAGTGAATATATCAATATCTATGTTATATGCAAAAGAGCTATAAAGCAAAAAGACTTTTTAGTCTTTTTTAAATCCCTACATTTAAATCCCTACATTAAAAATGAAGATAGTAATAAAGATAATAAAGAAAAACACAAACTCAGTGTTGACAGATAAGAGAAATGTTCTGCAGGAACACGCACATTCTCTAGTCTGGAATTTAAAGTCCAACAATAGATATTTCAGCAAACTTTTTGCTCTGAATTTTAATTTTCTCCCTCTCTAATGCTCAGATGTTTGGGGCCACTGTATACACTGAGATCATGTTTTTCTTTGCTACAGTCTCTAATGCAGATGACGACTCAAACCAGAGTCCACCTGACTACACTGTCAGACCCAAACTGCATGACATCGGTGAGTGAACACACACACACACACACACATAGAGCCTGTACACACGTCGGCTTTATAAAAGTAAGTAACACACAAATGTTCATCTGTTCTCACAAATATGGCTATTTATTTCCCATTTAATCTGCCTCATGAGCATCAGAAATTCCTCATAAAATTCTGGATGACCATAACGTCCACTGACCAGGCGATTTCCAAAAACAAACAAATGAATGCATTTATTCATTCTCTCTATTTTTCCTCTCTCACCCTTACTTAACTACTGGTTTTATTCTGAGAAATCGAGCTGTAAATGTGCAGTGAGACGCATTATGACTGCACATCTGAAATGAATGTCCAGCGAATACTCAGAAACCCAAGTTCGCGTCAGGATCACAGTAAGGATCATCCAGACACACCGCAGGATGCACAGCTTGGCTCAACGCCCACATGCCCTTGCTAAAGCACATAACAAAACAAATAGCTGGCACTCTACACCACCGTAGGCATCTAAAAGCACTCTAGCAGTAGGACATCTCTCTCTCTCTCTCTCTGTGTGTGTGTTTATATGTGTGTGTGGGCACATGTGTGTTAATGCACATGCCATTAAAATGGAAACTGATTCTTGTATCTATTAATGACACATAATACACCATATGAACCAAATGACCTTCTGTTTGTACGCAGATCCTCCTACTTCTAAAACTGTCAACATCTTGTTAGCGTTCCCAAACCATATCTAATAAAAAACACATTGCTGACAGGTCAACCACCCTATTATAGGGAAAAAAAAAAATCTTATGTGTAGCAGTCAACAGCTCCATAATACCATGATTTGTGCTGACGCTGCATTAAAACATTCATTCTGCTTAAGTTCTGTGCGTATATGACACATTTTGTAGTGTGTTCCAGTCAGGGATTATACTCGATGAAACAGATATGAAAAGATAGCGTTACGGATGTCAAAAAAGCAATGCATATTCACTATTCTGAAAAGACTTCCAAAAACCCAGGAGACCTGATGTTTCTTATTACAGCTGAAATTACATTATATTTTGTACTTTTTTTCTCTTTATTTGACTGATAGGCTGTTGAAATAAGTGTTTTTTCTTATTTATTTTTTTCTTATCACTTATGTATGTACATTAGGGTATTAGATTACATCTTTATGTTGTTAAAGGGAACCTATTATGCATAATTCACTTTTACGTGGTGTTTGAACACTGATGTGTGTCCACAGTGTGTGTAGACACAACCACCTTGTAATGATAAAAATCCACCTACTCCTTTTTTTTATAATCCCCATAAATCAAGAAGCAGTGTCTGAAAATACGCTGTTCAAGATTTCCCTCTACTGTCATGTCACAGTTGGGGCAAGCCCCGCCCATTAGCATAGATCTCGTCCCTGAGTGAACTGCACATAGTCCGCCATGTTTATATCCTCGCTATAGCACCTATTGATGTCTGTCTGCGCCGCATAAACATTACAAATATTCTGTTTTTAATGTACCAATGAGTCTCCATAGGCTCCCGGCATCTGAGGACACAGTGGGTGAATTTCATTTATGAAGGAAAAGTGGTAGAGTGAAAGAGATTAGGTAAAGTCTTATATGTTTGTGCAAATGATTTTACGCCAAACTGCTTCGCAAATGAGGGTCAGTTCAATGCTGGATTTGCACAAAAGTTGATTTTGAAAGATACCAACATCCTACTACAGTTTCTACATGAGCACCTGTACAATAATTTATAGATGATCAAGATGGAACATGCTAATCGATATGTCGAATAAAGTTAACTCCACAACAACTAACATCATAACATCAATTCATCAACTAACCATTCAGAAAAGGTCCTGTTACATTCTAAAATTTGTCCAACTCTGGTTCAAACATAAGGCTGAACACCGCTATTGACGATTTCTGATATTTTGGCTGCATGAGATTCTCCAGTTTTGTTGTTGCGGGAGTATCTGAAGTGCAAGCTGTAAAGGCTCCGTCTTCTGAAAATGGGGCGGGGAGCAACAGGTATACACACAAAAATAGCATGTTTTTGCTCACACCCAAATAGGAGCAAACTGGACATGCTATATTAAATGATCTGTGGGGTATTTTGAGCTGAAAATTCACAGACACATTCTGGGGACACCAGAGACTTAAATTATTTTAAGTATTTTAAATGCAAGTGATCGCACCGGCACCTCCATGTTAGCTGTCATGCGGTAAGCGTGCTACTATTCAGCTTTCACAATCCATACAAACACTTGAATTGCCGACATTTTTCTAAGTTAACTTTAAAGTGAACGTCCGTGTAAAGTTGCTACTACTTACACGTTTGAAATAAGCCATATTTGAGGTTGATGAATGATAGGGGAGCATTTGGATGTGTGTCCGTCATAGACTACGTGATTTTGCCACCTCCTGTGGATTTATTTTTCTGTGACTAAGTGAGTAATAACATTTTGGTCGACTAAGCCATCTTCTTGTCGACTAACAGTTAGTCGACTATTAGGGGAAGCTCTAGTATTTTGAACTTCTTTTTACCTCTAAGCAAAGAACAATTTATTTTGCAATATTACAATTTTTCACATGAAATTCACAGCTTGGATATAGCATTTTTTGAATATAGAACTTTTTACATTTATTTATTTCTTTTTTACTTTTGCACATTAAACAATTCTGGTACGGTGTTGGATCAGCACTTGTCCAACGTCAAATCTGGGACTTTAAGCAAAACCATTTGAGAACCACTAGGGTATAAGATTATTTTTGTTTGGCAGGAATGTTGTTCCAGGCCCAACTGAAGATGCTGATCCAGGAACACATCTTACTTTGTCACACAAAGAAGAGCAAAGCAGAACTAGTTCAGTTGGATTTTTACCTACGTGCGTCAACAATAACAAATTCCAGACATTTCCATGATGTGTCGACACCGCTCCACTGATATGTCCATTGAGCTTGTGTCTTTGTTCACTCACATCTGCTATCACAGCAGCGGGTTTAACCTCTAACTGCCCGAGCGTCCTTTATCAACATACAACGTGGCTGCTGCTGATAAGAAATGTCACATATTCTTTGTTTTTTTTTTTCTTTCTGATATCCTTCCCATTCTTCTCTCTATATATCTTCTGATTTAATAGATAAGAATTCTTTCTTGCTTTCTCTCCTCCTCTCTGCTGCCTTCATTTCTCGATGCAGGTTTGATTCCAGCCAACAATGAATGTTCCAATCTCATTCCCTCTCTCTCTCTGTTTTCAATAATTTTCTCCCTGTCTCTTGAATACTCTGCTGATAAGAGAAATAAAGAGCTAAAGTTAGCATTACTCAGTGAGAGATTGACAGTTAACTGATAGATTTTTTTAATCTGAATGATATCACAAAATTTTTGGACATATTGTGATGATGTCATGTATATTTCTGTAGTCTTATCAAACAGGATGGATTGTTGGGCATCCAGCTTTGCTAATAATCACATTTCAAGAGAATAGATCTGGAATCGGTTTCCACCTAACAGTAAAACATAAAAAATCATAATATAACTGATAAAATCTCATTGTATACTGTACCATTCAGAAGTTTAGTACAGTACTGTACAGTAAGTTTTTATTTTTAATGTTTTTAAAAGAAGTCTCTTATGCTCACCAAATATATCAAAAATACAGTAAAAACAGTAATATTATGAAATAATAGCCATTACAAGCCATATGCTGACTGATTTCTTATTATGTTGAAAACAGTTGTGCTGCTTAATATTTTTGTAAAAACGTGATGCTTTTTTTCTGGATTTAATCGAAAGTTCAAAAGCATTTTCAGCATTTATTTTGAAATGGAAATCTTTTGTAACATTTTTAATGTCTTTACTGTTACTTTTAATCAATTTATTGTGTCCTTGCTGAATAAAAGCATTCATTTCTTTCTAAAAACTATGTATCTTTTTTAAGTGCTATACTCTGAGGCGGTGTACATAGTTTTGTAGGCTTTTTATCAGTATAAAAAGTCTTTACGTGCTCACTAACCTTTCTTTTTCTTTCTCTCTTTCTCTCTTTCTTTCTTTCTTTCTTTCTTTCCTCTCAGACGAGTTTAACCCTGAGATCCCCAAACTGGAGAAGAGCGTCAGCGGCAGCAGTCCGTCTGGAGACCGACTGTTAATCACTGTGGCGACGCTTCTCCTCGCTGCTCTCCTTGTGTCTTAGCAACCTGACATTTCTGAGCCAGCAGTTCCGAGCGCTCCGAAAAAAAAAAGATCGCCTTTCATTCAACCTGTGCGGGAGATTATCCAGTCAGATTAACCAATAGTTGAGCCCTAAACACTGGAGCTAATTGTAGATCTACCGCACCCAAATAGTGGCCTTTGTCTCCACAATTTTGGACCTTAGGAATAAGGATGACGTGCATCAATTTCAGAATTTGCCTTTGTGATGGAACGTCCACTCTCCTCAAACATAACCGCGGAGGAAAACGAATCTGGTTAGACAGTGAGGTCTCTGTACCTCTAGCTACGTCCGTTCTCATCTCTAATGAACCTATCCAGACCGGGGCAAATCTTGAGATGGACATTTTAAGATTGACATGAACTCAAATGGATATGACAAGCATCATAGTGGTCAGTGGATCTCAGCTGAGAGACTCGAGGAGTGCTGGAGACCTTTGATCCCGTCTTAACATTCTGTCACAACCCATACCTGTGTGACTGCAATATGTGTCAGTCATTGATAGTGCTGCAGCAGAGATCAATAAAACTCATTTGCCAGTCACTAAGTTCAGGTGTTAGGCTTATGAATCGGTCACAGAAAGGCACAGCTCCTGTTTCTGCTAGTTGCCGAGCTGGAGACTCATCTGTGAGCTGTAATGGGAGCGCTTTCCATCTAGTTTCCTAGTTCCATTGCTGAACTTGGAAACTAGAGGCACATTATCGGTCAGAGACCATCACTTTTGTACAGTGTGTGACTGAAAAAGTTTGGTCATCATAGCAGCGCACATATTGAAAGGGAATCGAGATGGATCGAACTAACGGTAGATGGATAGATAAACTTTTATTTCCTATAGTATGTACGTGTCATCATGGAAAGGTACTGGACTGGCCAGCGCCACTGATTAGCATAGTGGCCATTTTTGTAAGAGTGGTCAAGTCGTAAACTGCAATTCGCTGTTTTATATCGAAGAATTGCGATGCAGATTTAGTTTTTACCGTATGATACATATTTAACTGCTCTTTGAGTATATTACTTTATATACTTAATTTATTGAGTTATTTATTGATCATTTGATCCTTTTTTTGAAACTTTGTGAGTTTTGTCTGCTTTCTTGAGGGATCCTTCCTCATCTTTGCTAATGCCAAATTATTTTGTTTATTTACTTTTTTTTCTGTTCATGTGCCAGCAAATTGAGTCTTAGTTACAGAATTACATCTCTAATTCATCTCATCCATTGCACTCGGTTGAAATAGGTACATTATCTCCCTAAGGAGAGTCATTATTACAGGACAGTGTGAGATTGTTGTAGTCTATATTGGTGGGTGGGGCTGGGAGGGCGATTAGGGAGGGGCTTCTTGAAAGGGCGTGGCTTCAGTGCAGTAATGGAATGAGCTTAATAAATAAATCATTCTTCGGAATGCTGCAGACAATGTTAAGAGTGAATGTATGTTAATGTGTCTGCGTATGTGTCTTATGAGTGTGCACTTTACAGGGGGTTGCGTGATAGTGTGCGCATTTTGGCATTTTCATATGCATTTAGATACACATTTGTAGGTTTTAAATACTCAAGCTTGTGTGAGAGTTTTGGTTGGTGGGAATGAGACAGGTGAGAACGAAAGCATTTATCATTGTTGACAACAACAGTACCAATCGTGTTTACCGTAGAAAGATTACAAACATGTAAATGAATCATGAATGACAATTACCAGAATGATACTTAATTAATAAACCATTCTTATTTTAACACTCTCACTGTTATTTTTGTTGTCTGCAGGTTGCCTTCAGAGCATCGTAATCGGCACGACATGATTCTCAGAATGTTTTGCGTAAATGAGTTTGCTCAGACTCATCCTTGTATCAGCGCCCTTTTTTCCCCAAGGAGCACAAAAACTTTAGGGGTCCAATAAAAATGTACTGATTCATGTGGTAAAGGGATGCAAGGAGACATTTACAAGCAAAATTATTTAATTTATTAGAATACTAAAAGTATGGGGCAGCCCAGACAAAAACTACAAGAGTTTTTAAAAAAAAATGTTATGCAAAATGCCGGGACTTTTAATCATAAACAAGACTGAAATACACTGGGACTGTATACACTGTTAAAAAAAATAATAAAAAATTAAGTTGTAAATAAAAGTTAATGGAGTAGTTTTTACAAGTAAATAAAATACAAGTAAAATTGCTGTCTTTGTACTTAAAAATTGCTAGTAAATTTCACAATTACAAAGAAATGACAAGTAACACATTGAAGGGAACATGAAATTTTTGAGTTGATTCTACACCAATTTCTTTAATATATGTATTTTTACAGTACCTGTCAAAAGTTTGGAAACATTGTTTTTTTTTAATGTTTTTGAAAGAATTCTCTTATGCTCACCAAGGCTTTATTTAATAAAAAATACAGTAATATACAGTAATAATGTGAAAATATTGTAATATTAATTAAAGAACTTTTTCAATAATGTTTTCTACTTGATTATATTTTCAAATGTAATATTCCTGTGATGGCAAAGCTGAATTTTCAGCATCATTACTCCAGTCTTCAGTGCCACGTGATCCTTCAGAAATCATTCTAATATGCCATCTTCTGCTCAGGTAACATTTCTTCTCATTATTATTATTAATCTTGAAAACTTTCAAGATTCTTTGATGAATAAAAAGTTAAAAGAACAGCATTTATTTGCATTTCTTACATTTATTTATTCAACTTAAAGTCTTCATTTCATAGAAAACTTTTGTACATTATAAATGTATTGACTGTCACTTTTGATCAATTTAATGCATCCTTGATGAATAAAGTATCAATTTCTCTCTTTTTTAATCTTAACACAAATATTTGAATGGTATCATTGTTTCTACAAAAATGTTAAACAGCAAAAATGGTTATTTTAAATTGTAATTATGGTTCACAATATTAGTGTTTTTACTGTATTTTTGATTAAATAAACGCAGCCTTGGTGAGTATAAAAGACTTCTTTCAAAAACTTAAAAAAAAATTGTAATGTTTTCAAATTGGAAAAAGGAGGAACAGGATGAGCACTGTCAGAGCCCCACAAAATGACCTCCAGCAGGCCACTGGTGTGAATGTCTCTGACCAAACTATCAGAAACAGACTTCATGAGGGTGGCCTGAGGGCCTGATGTCCTCTAGTGGGCCCTTTGCTCACTGCCCGTGGAGCTCGATTGGCATTTGCCATTGAAAACCAGAATTGGCATGTCCACCACTGTCGCCCTGTGCTTTTCACAGATGAGAGCAGGTTCACCCTGAGCACGCAACAGATCTAAAAGGGTCTGGAGAAGCTGTGGAGAATGTTATGCTGTCTGTAACATCCTTCAGCATAACCGGTTTGGTGGTTTGTCATTGATGGTCTGGGGAGGCATATCCATGGAGGAACGCACAGACCTCTACAGGCTAGACTGCCTTTAGCTATCGGGATGAAATCCTTGGACCCATTGTCAGACCCTACACTGGTGCAGCAGGTCCTTGGTTCCTCCTTGTGCACGACAATGCCCGGCCTCATGTGGTGAGAGTATGCAGGCAGTTCCTGGAGGATAAAGGAATTGATACCATTGAATGGCCCCCACGCTCACCTGACCTAAATCCAATAGAACACCTCTGGGACATATGTTTCAGTCCATCTGACCCCGCCAGGTTGCACCTCAGACTGTCCAGGAGCTCAGTGATGCCCTGGACCGGATCTGGGAGGAAATACCCCAGGACACCATTCATTGTCTCATTAGGAGCGTGCCCTGACATTGTCAGGCATGCATACAAGCACGTGGGGGCCATATGAACTACTGAATACCATTTTGAGTTGCTGCAATGAAATTTCAGCAAAATGGACTAGCCTGCTGCATCATTTTTTCATTTTGATTTTCAGGGTGTCTTTGAATTCAGTCCTCTGTAGGTTGATAATTTTCATTTCCATCAAACGATGTGGCATCCTTTCGTTCCTAACACATTACCCAGTCCATATCAGTATAGATATCCAGCATGATATTTTTCCCTATTGAGATCAGATGTTTTCAAAGTGTTCCTTTAATTTTTTGGAGCAGTGTGTATATACAGCTATGGAAAAAATTAAGAGACCACTCCAAATTTAGAAATCAATGTTAAGTGGTCTCTTAATTTTTTCCATAGCTGTATATATATATATCCAATGAGATAGAACATTGGTCTCAAACTCAATTCCTGGAGGGCCACAGCTCTGCACAGTTTTGCTCCAACCCTAATAAAGCACACCTGATCCAGCTAATCAAGGTCTTCAGGATTACTAGAAACTTCCAAGCAGGTGTGAGTTGGAGCTGGTTGGAGCTAAACTGTGCAGAGCTGTGGCCCTCCAGGAGTTGAGTTTGAGACCACTGAGATAGAACAATGCCTTTACATTTTATGTAATCGCTGTGCTGTTTCCAAATATTTACTGACAGTATTTGGCCGTCTTGTGAGAACATGCAATCCAATCTTTCTTGCAAAGGCAAAACATAGTAACTATGCCATTACTGAAACAGAATTTTTTAATGCATTTTTAACGATTTCACATAAATAAACAAATCAGTTAAAGTGTATTGACTAATTCCACTGTAGGCGAGTTAAGAACCCATGTGCAGTTTATTGAATCCAACATGAACAAATACAAAACAAAGACTTAACTCTAACAGGAGCAGACTTGTCCATGAGGATGAACGGACTTGACCAAACCACTCACCGACAGCAGGGTTACACAACAAAATAACATGGAAAACAAGAGGCTTTAAATAAACTGAACTAAGGGAACACATGACTAAGACAACCAATGAACAACCAGAACTCAGAACCACATGACAAGAAAATGAACCAATCTTAACATGACACATTCACAAAGGGAACATGTAGCATGACACATGAGGGCAAGGGAAGCACATAACAAACCACCAGCATGAATCAAACTACAAAATAAAAGACATGAAATTATGAACATGAAACAAAACCACGTGACATAACCCTCCCTCAAAAGGGCAGCTCCTGACGCCCCAACAATCCACCTAAAAAAAACAACAACCCCAAAACAACAAAAAGTCCAGGAGGGTGGTGCAGTGGAGGAGGTTCAGGGGGCAGGATGGAGGGCCAGGCCCATGAAGGGGAACTGGACCAGGGCAATAGCATGGCAGACCTAGGCCGTGGAACAGTGACGGGCCTGGAGCTTCTAGCAGTGACGGGCCTAGACCATGGAGCAGTGAGTCATGGTGCATTGGCGGACCAGGGCCATGGAGCAATAGCAGACCTGGCAGTGAAGCAATGGTGGGCCTGGAGGACCTGGGCCATGGAGCAGAGGGTCCTGGTACACTGGCAGACCTGGGACGTGGAGCAGTGGTGGACCTAGTCTGTGAAGCATAAAGTCATGGGCCACTGGAGGACCTGAGCCGTGGTGCGGTGGTGGACCTGGGTGGTGGACTGGAGCTTGGTACCTATACCCCCCCCCCCCCCCCCAAAAAAAAAAAACTCCAGGGGAAACTTGGGCAGACATGATGTGAAGGGGCTCTGGTAAGGCGATAATAATTGCTGGAGACTTTGGTGTGGCAGGCATGATGTGAAGAGTCTCTGAAGTGGTGGCCGATGTGAAGGGGCTCCGACATGACGAGGCTCTGGCGTCGACGCTGTGGCGTGATGAGGGTCCAGCATGGTGGCTATCTTGGCATGACAAGGCGGTGGTGGCCATCTTGGCCGACGACTCTGGCTCAGCGGCCATCTGGGCGATGGCAAGCATGATGTGAACAGGCCCTGGCATGACAGGCTTGACGTGAACAGGCTCTGGCTTGGCAGGTATGATGTGAACAGGCTCGGGTTTAGCAGACATGAGGTGAACAGGCTCTGGCTTGGCAGGCATGACGTGAACAGGCATCTGATGTGACAAGTCTTTAGCATGGCAGACATGATGGCTGAGGGCTCTGGCTTGGTAGATACTTGGGAATTGCAGGGTTCCTCTTCCATTGTCCCCACAGTAAAAGAGGATCCACTCAGTAATAATACAATGTCAATATATCCCGCTAGGAAAAAATGTGTTTTCCCTCCAAGCATCTGGGAACCATTCAAACCCACTCGAAAAATGTCTTTGAGCGTCACAATAAAGTCCACCAAGTAAGTCCACAAAAATCTTCTACATAATTCTCTATGGCATGATTGTGTTAATTGTTACGGTCATGTATTCTGTGACTAAGTCCACTGTAGGCGAGAGAGTTAAGAACCCATGTGCAGTTTATTAAATCCAACGTGAATAAATACAAAACATAGACTTGACTCAAACAGGAGCAGACTTGACCATGAGCATGTACCTGAGTGTTCCTAGGCAAATGTTTAATATTAGCGTGAGCCAAGTGGAATATAGAAAGTGATCAGCACGAATGATATTAAAAATGTTAAGCACACACTGCTTTGTTTACAAGTTGTGTATTTGCAGCCTGCAGTGCCGGTCTCCCTTTCTAAAATTACAAATATAGACGAATATATATGAAAAAAATAGACAGTGGTCTCCTTACATGCAGGTGCAGAACGCGTGTGCTGGCTGACAGTCGGCCGTAGTTCTCTTGGTGTGTTCACGTGCAAGCGCCGCGAGGCGACAACACAGTTGCTTTTATCAGAGCTGGTTATTTGGCATCTGTTTTAATCCGTTCCTATCCTAAGACAACCAATGAACAACCAGAAGTCATAACCACATGACAAGACAATGAACCAATCAGAACATGACACATTCACAAAGGGAACACATGGCATGAAACATGAGGGCAAGGGAACCACATAACAAACAAGCAGCATGAATCAAACTACAAAATAAATACATGAAATTATAAACAAGAAACAAAACCCAAAACCATGTTACATCAACAATTATAGTCATAACTCAATTTTGACAATGTCAGATGACAGAATTATTGCATGCATGTTTTTCTAAAGTATTTCCAGGGTTAAAAAAGCTCTTCTAAAAGAGACAATGTAACCCATTGGTATGGCAGTTATGTAATGTTTCTTGTAAAAGCTTTTAGTTTAATTAGAATTTAGTCTTCACAACGGAGTATGTTTCTTGAAGGTACATCTGTCTCATTATTTATCTCTCCATCTGTGTTCTGCACTTTGTCCCTGTCTGTTATTTTATCTGCTCTGTTTCATACCCAGACATACTCATTCACATTCAGCTAGACCAAACACACGTCTGTCTCCTCAGGTAAAAGGTTCCTGCAGTGATGAGAATCTGAACTCAGAAACTCTTGCACCTATATGCCGCTTCTCTTACTACACAAATCAAAACCTTCAAGGTGCCCATCATTAGAGAACACACACACTCACAAACACAACATAAAACACCCCGCACTGACAGTCCTGGGAAGATGCAGTTGTTCTTCTCAATTTCGGCCCTTCCATTTAAGGAGAAAATGCCTTCAAGCAAAACATGTTTGTGCACATCTGTCACTGTCTTTTTTCCCCATTCTTTCTCCATCTCTGCTATTAAATGTTTTTCAATTCCAAGGACACTCCACGTACAAGTGAAGATAATCAAGACATTTGGGATTCAAGGGTGATCAAGGGGAAGCAAGATTAAATGTCAGATCAAACATACCATTTTGATCCAACTCAGCTGCATACTATTGAGTAATTAGCCATTCTAACTAATATCATTACACATCTCAAAAACCATTATTGGCTGTGCATTTGTCCATCACAGCAACTGTTCTAATGGTGATGAGTTGGCTATTCTAATGGCAATAAACCAGACCAGACAGAATCTGTGTAATAGCATTATTCTTTGCTGATGCTGAGGGGAAATTGTGGTAAAATGGGTTAAACGAAGCAAATAGTATGGTATTATTATTTATAAGTCAAAGTAACTTTTAACTGAAAAACACAAAAGGAAGGGATGTAGAACGTCGAGTATTCGCAATCAGTGTGGATCTGCCTTTAAGCAACTTGTGTGAAGGAGCTCACAGCTGACTTCCTCCAGGCGACAAATATGCTGCTCCTCGACCTCCCAGATTGTGGTGGCATCTCGGTCATTGAGAGATCTTTGTCTGAGTTATAAATTGCAGGGAAATATTTTCAGTGATCAGAATTAATTTTGTAGCATATCCTGACCAGATTTAATGAAAGTGAATAAGATTTGGAAATGTTGACCTCTAAAATGGACCATTATAAAACTTCCATACTTTGTATTCAAAGTTTTCTGAAGTCATATGATATGTATATGTGAGGAACAGGTTAGAATTTAAAGGAACACTCCACTTTTTTTGAAAATAGGCTCATTTTCCAACTCCCCTAGAGTTAAACAGTTGAGTTTTCTCCGGTTCTGGCGGTACCACTTTTAGCATAGCTTAGCATAGTTCATTGAATCTGATTAGACCGTTAGCATCGCGCTTAAAAATGACCAAAGAGTTTTGATATTTTTCCTATTTAAAACTTGACTCTTCTGTGGTTAAATCGTGTACTAAGACCGACGGAAAATAAAAAGTTGTGATTTTCTAGGCTGATATGGCTAGGAACTATACTCTCATTCAGGCGTAATAATCAAGGAACTTTGCTGCCGTTCCATGGCTGCAGCAGTGCAATGATATTACGCAGCGCCCGTGAGCCCCTGCTTTCACAGGGAACGTGCCTTGCAACCATGGAGACATTTGTGAGAGACGCTGCGTAATATCATTGCGCCTGCTGCAGCCATGATACGGCAGCAAAGTTCCTTGATTATTACGCCGGAATGAGAGTATAGTTCCTAGCCATATCAGCCTAGAAAATCACAACTTTTTATTTTCCGTCGGTCTTAGTACACGATTTAACTACAGAAGAGTCAAGTTTTAAATAGGAAAAATATCAAAACTCTTTGGTCATTTTTAAGCGCGATGCTAACGGTCTAATCAGATTCAATGAACTATGCTAAGCTATGCTAAAAGTGGTACCGCCAGAACCGGAGATCGGCTGAATGGATTCGAAAACGGTAAAACTCAACTGTTTAACTCTAGGGGAGTTGGAAAATGAGCCTATTTTCAAAAAAAGTGGAGTGTTCCTTTAAGTCGGCATCCATGGAAAATAATTGCATCTGCTGTAGCCATCGAATCAAGTATTGCTGCCATTAGATGCACATGGAGATATGAGAGAAGCAAGGCATTTGGCATCAAAATTTGTCAGCACACCATTTTTGTAGTCCACTTTTTGGAGCTTGGCCGACATGATTGGAAAAGAACTGTGTCAGTGCATGTGGGTTTTGGATGATGGTGAGTCAGAATTTTCATTATGTTGACCCATTCAGTTGGTTTTCCATTAACTTTCAATAATGCATTTCAAAGCCCTTGAAAACTTCACTCGTGAAACTAAAGGTCTGGTTGTGTAATCAGCGGCCGTGAATGAGCTGATGATCTCAGTCTTTGCCCTGGCATTTTTCCCGGGCACGGAGAGGTTCATTAGCCTGTGGTGCACCACCGGAGGGTGTCAGGTTCATCTGTGGGCTCCCACTCCCAATTATCTTGTACCATTAACAACAATAATACTAATTATGTCTGACACGATGTCACTATTGTATCGCTTGGTCCAGACTGTATTACTCAAACAGATGGTGCAACTACCAATGGCCACTAACAGGGATCCTGTTGTTCATTTAGACATTGGAATAAGGTCCAGTTTGGAGCATCAGCCCTAATTACACCAAGATGGCTGCCAGATTTTGCCCATATGGATTTTGGCAATCCTTTGTTTGTCAGTTCACGTTAAATGTTAATGACATTGTACCACAATGATAATGATGCTGGTTGGCACTATTGTGTAGTGGACTAAGAGAAAACCATAATGCAAGTTTTGCTTTGCTAACCATTTTCAGTCAGACATCGAGGATCAGGTAAAGCTACACTTTTTTGTTTGATTATATCTACATGAGTTGTTTTTAAAGACAACCTGCTAGTTGTTTTTGCACAGCTTAATGCTAACTTGCTAATTCCCTCCATTATTGTCCTATTGTTGTAAACAGAAAGAGCAAAGCCTGACTCACAGTCTTAGCTAATTGTCTGTGTGGCCTGATTTTTGGTAGCAAGGGGTTACAAGTAGAGCCTTGTTCAGACCGTCAGTCCAAATCCGTTTTTTGTGCATATCTGATTGGAATCCGATTATATTTAGCAAGTGTGAACCAGCAAAAAATCACATGAAATCCAATTTTAAGCTAAATTCATATGTGGTTTGAAAATCCTATTCATATCTAATTTCTGGAAATCCGTCTGACTGTTTTGATCAGATTTTGCGTAACTTTTCTGCCTATAAGTCACTTTCTCACACCACATAAAGCGTAAACACGTCAGACATCGTTGCAGAAACAAGGTTGTGTTGTGTTGTCAATGTACTGGTCATGCAGAAAATTATAATATAATGGAGACCTCTCTGTGGTCCAGTGATGAAGTGTCTTCGCTTCATTTAATGTGAGGCAGTGATGGAAGCACGGAATAAAGCCGCTCAAGCCAGCCTCTGTCTCTGTCACTGCTTCATTAGGCATAGTAGTCCAGTGCTGCAGCTACACATTGGCCCTGTTTTAACCTGGTATTAAAGGGTTAGTTCACCCACAAATGAAAATTCTGTCATTGTTTACGCAACATCATGTCGTTCCAAACCCATAACACTTTCGTTCTTTGGAACGCAATCTGAGAGCTTTGTGTCCCTCCATAGACAGCCTACGCAATTGAAACTTTGATGCTTCAAGAAGTTCATTAAGAGATTGTAAAACTAATCCTAATAAATTGAGTGGTTAAGTCAAATTTTCTGAAGAGACACAATCACTTTATATGATGAACAGATTTAATTTAGGCTTTTATTCACATGTAAACATTCATCAACTCTCACATCAGTAGTGGTTAAAGGAAGCTCAAGCATGTTTGCTTAATGTGTGAGAACCAATGAGGTTCATTCTTGTGTGTTACGCAGCATGTTTGAGCTTCTGGAAGAGGTTTGTTCTCGTTTATGTTCGCTGATCAATGTTTATATGTGAGTAAAAGCCTTAATTAAATCTGTTCATCGTAAAAAGCAATCATGTCTCTTCAGACAATTTGGACTAAACCACTAAATTCATATGGATTAGTTTTACAATCTCTTTATAAACTTTTTGAAGCGTCAAAGTTAGCTACCTATGTAGGGACAGAAAGCTCATTTTTCATTTCAAAACTTAATTTTTGGGTGAACTATCCCCTGAAAAGGCATTTTGGTCTAATCTGATCACAAATAGACGACTCTAAATACAGGTGTAAATGTGGATTAAAACGTTTTGAGCTTGTCCAATTTCAACCACTTCCAGAGGTATTTGAAAACTCATTAGACTCATTAGATTATTTCATGGTGTAGAATGCGTTCGAACCACCACAAAAGACCCCCTACTCTCCGCCTACTGACGCAACGCGCAAACATTATTTGTCGGCTGTAAACTTTTATGGCTAAAGACACAATGTTCTCTCACCATTCCTGATTTCTTACACACACTCTCCGTGTTCGGCCAGTCTTGCAGCTATCAGAGCAGAAATGAAAGCTGATGCTCTCAGTTTGGTTTTCTGTTGTCTCTGGGCACGTTCATATGTAAATATGTTCATATGCAAACCCCGCCATGCTGTTTTTGGTGTAGTCCTACCAAAGCAATATCATTGCCATGGAAACCAATGCGGATATTCCAAAGAACAGTTGTGATACACAGTGAGGACAGTCAATAATTTAGATCAGATTCCAATCAGATACACAAATAATCAGATTTGGACTGACAGTGTCAGTGTGAACTGACAGTATTGCCTGCTAAATGACTAGGCTACTCATGAAGACGTGGAATTTTACTTCATCAAGCAACCTACAGAATGGATTTAAACTGAACACATTTTCTGAAAATCCAAGATTATTTGGTCTTAAGCAGTTTTCTGTAAGAATATAAATCACTTATCGAATTTGTAAGGTGTAAATCTGTTTGAATGTAGCTGCTGGCATGCTCCTGAGGTGAAGATAAACCCCATTCTGTCTCCCCTAGATCACTCCGTCTGAGAGTGTGAGGATTAAATTCCCTCTGGCTGACACTTGGCTCCATACTACAGATCAGGATCAGGTGTTCCAGCGCTCCTCCCTGCCCCAGTCATTATAAGCTTAAAGATGACACCAATCCCAGATCAATGCCTGAGAGCGCCACTTGAGGAACACAATATGGACCACTTCTAGGGTTACAGTATGTGGTCTGATTTGTGGTCTGGTAGAAGTTTTGATAGTCTTGTAAATCAAGTCATCCTTAAAGGAACAGTTCAGAACTTCCCTCCTGGGCAAAAAAAAAATGGGCTACGCCCAAAATTGCTAAACACTAAGCTTTAAATTGTCTTAACTACAAAGTATTGGTCAGAAAATTAGCTAAATTTAAGCAAATAGTCTACTTAAAATTGGTCTTACAGAGCCATTGCTGTCCCAGAAAAAAACTTCAAAGACAGAATGGTTTTTGGCAGAAAATGGGAAGTGGTTCAGCAGGGTTGTGTAGAGTGATGAATCACAATAAGTTGCATGGTGAAGCTCCAGAGCCGTGTCTTCGAAAATCTGGTGAGAAGTATAATAATAAATACATCTCTACCACAGTGAAGCATGGAGAAAGGGATGTCATTGTGTGGGGAGCCTTTATTGCTGAGCTACATCACTGTGAAAAGTCATTTAATGCTTTGGAGAACAGGAGAATATTGCAGAATGGCTTGCTTCCCACAATTGAAAAGTTGCTGTCTAAAAAGGAAAGGTCAGATGTTATTTTTCAACAACACAATGCTCGTGCCCAAATTGCAAAGACAACCAAGAAGTGGCTTGAGAACAAGTCCATCAGGCTCATGTTTTGGCCTAGTCAGAGTCAAGATTTGAACCCTATAGTGAATATTTGGTCTCGCATAACTCAAACAAACTGGGAGACATTTTTCATGAACTTATGAACTGTTTGAAGCCATCCATAAGTAGAACAACACTGACTCTTCTTCCTGTAAAAAGCTGTCTGCAAGTTTACCCACATGGCTTAAACATTTAAAGAAAACAAAGGGGAAGGCTATTCCATGCCAAGACCATTAAAAGAACACTAAATATTTTGCTATTTTTGGCTTTGTTAGTTCATGATGTCTAATGTAATGTTACCTTACTGTCAATTTTTATATATGATTCTTGATACAAAGATGGCTGCTGAACCTAAGCACAGAAAAACACCTTTACTTAAATGTGTGATGCTAAAAGTACATCTATGTAATACTTAATGATAGTTTATGGGTCTCATGTCATTGCTGAACTGTTCGGTTGATTGAAAGAAGTCATAAATTGGAAGTGGGACATTTTGTTTAGCTATCACTTTGAGTTCATTCGACATTTTCAGCATCATTAGTGCAGAGATAAACCATCTGTGTGTGTGTGTGTGTGTGTGTGTGTGTGTGTGTGTGTGTGTGTGTGTGTGTGTGTGTGTGTGTGTGTGTGTGTGTGTGTGTGTGTGTGTGTGTGTGTGTGTGTGTGTGTGTGTGTGTGTGTGTGTGTGTGTGTGTGTGTGTGTGTGTGTGTGTGTGTGTGTGGTCGGGTGATTCCCCAGTCTAGCTACACCGTCTGGACTCGTCACAGATACAGATGCAGCCCAAAAGCTTGCCAGATCTCATGATCTGTTTCTCTATTTCTCTATCTCTCGATCTCTTTCCCTCCCTCTGTTGCATCCTGATCTGTTTGTCTTCTTTTTCTCATCAGCTCTAAATCTTTTTATCACACTCCTGCTGTTACTCTCATTCTCTCTCTCTTGTTTCCTCAGAACTTCACAGAAATGTATTCAGGTCATCAAATTACATTCAGATGTTTCCTTGTAAAAACAATCCGTTTGTTTCTTTATCTGGAAATGCGATGACGGGTGATTTGCAGAATAAGCCTCAGTTGCAACTATAATGTAAAACGAATATTGAACGTTGTTTTTGGCTTTCTAAGAAAATGTCTATCATGGGGATTAGAATGTGAATTCTGTCAAAGCATCATTATTGTGCTCTTCATGAGCTGCCAGGACCTAAATCTGGAAATGAACTAAGTCAAGTCACATTTATTTGAATCTCTGTTCGCAATACACATCATTTCAAAGCAACTTTACATAAAATTATTTCTTTAAGTGTTTTAACATAGAGCAGTTGGATGATATTGCTATAGGCCTATATAAACGTGGTATAAATGATCCTAAGAATTTAGCCAGATTTGAAGGTTTAAAGGGGGATGTGACCAAACATTTTTAAGAAACACTGAATTAAAGTCACTATATGTAGCATCTGAGTTCTGGTATTATGATTAAACATATAGAGAGTTTTTTTATTATTATTATATTATTTAAAAAATAAAAAATAAATGTTCACATTTAAAAAAGGATTTTTTCACATTTAAAGGGTTAGCTCACCCAAACTAATTAATTACTCAACCCTCATGTCATTCCACACCTGTAAGACCTTCATTCATCTTCGGAACACAAATTAAAGGTGCCCTAGAACCTTTTTTAAAAAGATGTAATATAAGTCTAAGGTGTCCCCTGAATGTGTCTGTGAAGTTTCAGCTCAAAATACCCCATAGATTTTTTTTTTTTTTTTTTTAATTTTTTAAATGCCTATTTTGGGGCATCATTATAAATGAGCCAATTCAGGGCTACTGGCCCTTTAATTTCTCGTGCTCCACACCCACGGAGCTCGTGCTTGCCTTGAACAGTGCATAAACAAAGTTTACACAGCTAATATTACCCTCAAATGGATCTTTACAAAGAGTTCTTCATGCATGCGTCGGATTATGTGAGTATTGAATACTGTTATATTATTTACATTTGATTCTGAATGAATTTGAGGTTTTGCTCCGTGGCTATTGGTTAATGCTACACTGTTGGAGAGATTTATAAAAAATGAAGTTGTGTTTATGAATTATACAGACTGCAAGTGTTTAAAAATGAAAATAGCAACGGCTCTTGTCTCCGTGAATACAGTAAAAAACGATGGTAACTTTAACCACATTTAACCCTCTGGAGTCTGAGGCTGATTTGGGGCCTGGAGAACTTTTGACATGCCCTGACATTTGTGCTTTTTTCAGTTGTTCATAAACATATTAATGGAAAAAGTGTCATTACACTGTATTCAGCACAAACTAGGCTACAATAATATGTGAGGAACATGTATGTACATGTTTGTGTTTTTGAAGGAATAACATTTATGCGTGGTTGTTGAAAAAACAAAAAACTTAAGTCACTGAAATAAGGCCAAAAAAAGTATAATAAATCTGTGTTCATAAGACTTTAGGGTATTGGAGGTTGTAGACTAGAGTTTTTGCTTCAAAATTATGTAAAAATTATGCTGCCTACTCCTTCATATAAAACAATATATTGATTTAGTTTTTGTAAGACACTTTTTGCCAAGAAACACAGTATGCGAGGAGGCGTGAATCACCACTGAAAATGGGCCATTCTCACCTGAGAAGACAAAAGAATTGGATAGTAATGAGCTGAAATGACTTGCATATTAATGAGGCATTTCAGTCAGGTAGGCTGTGAAAAAAAACCTTCTGTGATGTCTCAAGCTCATTATGATATATGAAACATACAGAAAAATATTATTACAATATAAAGTAATGGTTTTATATTATACTTTAAAATATAATGTATTTCTGTGATGCAAAGAGTCTGAATATAGGCTTTTAGTTTAAAAGCATGCACATTTGGAGAAATATTGGATTCTCATATGCTTATGTCAATTTTCTATACAGAGGAGTTATATTAACTTAATATTCATTGTCATTACTATGAGCGCTGGTGTTTTCAATTCATCCTTGAAGTCGGAGGGCGCTCTGTGCATTTTAGTCCACAAATTCATCTAAAAGAAGAAGAGGCTATTCCATGAATGGAGTTTCCAATACATACTGCAGCCGGAGGGCGCTAAAGAAACAAAAACTCATCTAAACTTCATCTGTAGAAGACAAGTAAACAGGAAGTAACTGCATGTCTTCTAGAGATCGCTAACCATGACTTTTACATCCAGATAAACACTTTTCAAGATAATAAATACACGATTGAGACGATGAATGCATGTATTGACTGAATTAGCGTCTGAATAGCGCTGGCTCCGTGGGCGTGGCCGCATTAGCAGATAATGAGCTGAATCACGGATTTCTGACATGGCTCTCTTTTCATACAGATTACATAAACAAAGAAGGTTTGTTTTCGATTTGACTTACATGATTTAAAACCTGACATCTTAACGTTTTTTTAGACATAAGTGTAATTTTTTTGTCATTAGTATTCACTAAGTTACAGTTCATTTTCTGAGAACTATCAGATTGGAGTTCGTTCAGAGGGAGAGGAGAGATCACGCATCATGTTAGTTTTCTTTATTTTACAAAAAGCACAACATTCTGTTTTTACTCTGAGTGTACACAAATGAAAGAAGATATTCCACAGATTAAAATGGTGTATAACTCTTAATTGTATGTGCAACATTGACAGAGTATTTTGAGTCTCTTTCACACTGATAAGAAAAAAACCACGGTGGTATCGCCGGCGATACCGTCAGACCTCAGAGTGTTAACAGTACATTAGCAACATGCTAACGAAACATTTAGAAAGACAATTTACAAATATCACTAAAAATATCATGATATCATGGGTCATGTCAGTTATTATTGCTCCATCTGCCATTTTTCGCTATTGTTCTTGCTTGCTTACCTAGTCTTATGATTCAGCTGTGCACATCCAGACGTTAACTGGCTGCCCTTGTCTAATGCCTTTCATAATGTTGGGAACATGGGCTGGCATATGCAAATATTGGGGGCGTACACCCCAACTGTTACGTAACAGTCGGTGTTATGTTGAGATTCGCCTGTTCTTAGGAGGTCTTTTAAACAAATGAGATTTATATAAGAAGGAGGAAACAATGGAGTTTGAGACTCACTGTACTGATTTCCATGTACTGAACTCTTTTTATTTGGCTATGCCAAGTTAAATTCATTTTTTTATTCGAGGGCACCTTAAAGGTATTTTGATGAAATCCAAGAGGTTTTTTATCCTCTATTGAAAACAACAAAATTACCACATTCAAGGTCCAGAAAGTAGTAATAACATCGTTAAAATAGTCAACGTCTCTACAGTTGTTCAACCTTAATGTTATGAAGCGACAAGAATACTTTTTGTGCGCAAAAACAAAACGACTTTATTCAACAAATTTGTCTCTCCCCCATCATTCCGCTTAGCTATTTAAGTTGCAGAGCTTCTGGGTTTACATCCGAACGCCGGCTCGTGCGTCAGCATTACATGCATCCGTCATGCTCCTCGTGTGACCAGAACTGGCCAATACTGAGCCACCGTTCGGATGTAAACATTGAAGTAACATAAATAGCTTAGCAGAAAGACAGGGAAGAAACAAATTTGTTGAATAAAGTTGTTATTTTGTTTTTGCGCACAAAAAGTATTCCTGTCGTTCATAATATTAAGGTTGATCCACTGCAGTCACATTGACTATTTTAGTGTTTACAACTTTTCTGGACCTTGAATGTGGTAATTGTGTTGCTTTCAATAGAGGATTAAAAAAAAAAAAAAAAACCTCTTGAATTTCATCAGAATATCTTAATTTGTGTTCCAAAGATGAACGAAGGTCTTACGGGTGTGGAACGACATGAGGGTGAGTAATTAATGACATAAATTTCATTTTTGGGTGAACTAACCCTTTAGGCATTATATTTTGTAAACTGAGCAGCTTGTGGAAGATGTGTGCTATTACTTTCCTAAGCAATCTGATTTAATCTGACAATGCCAGATGATAAAACAGGCTAAAACAATCTCAAAGTTGCACCCTATAGCATAGTGGTGGCATATTTTTGCACTTCTTGTCTTTGAATTCGGAATAGCATTCTAGCATACTTTCTATTTCTCCATGTAACAATATAAATTCATCATTTACGTTGTGCAAGCCATTATGGTAGTTGTCTAAAAGCAATAGTTTTCTGCTGCTAATGCCATGCTTTATTAGCAATCATTCATGATACATTTATTCCTAGAGTGAAAGTGTTTGATAATAAGGGTGTTAGTGAGATAAAGTGAGTAGTATTTAGCTCATCAAGCTGCCCTGATCCACATAAAAACCTGCTGTTATAAGGCTACTAATATGACTGGATTTTGACTGGATTTTTGAAATTCTTTCAGGGTAAAACTTTTGTTAATAAGGAAAATCTACCAATTAAACCCATCAGATAGGCTCCAGTATGTGTGTGGTTGAATAGATCTGTATTACACAGTACAAACATTGATATATTTTAAGCTGCTTTTGAGAGAGTCAGTCATGAAATTCCACCCACATTCTCTTGTGGAATAATTCATGCAGTGGGATTCTTTATTAGGCTTATCTTATTGAAAAAAGCTGTTTCACACAGGATATTGAAGTTTCTTGTAGAGCTGACATGAAACTTTTTGTAGGTTAATGTATGAATTTCTGTACGATAATCTATTAAACAAAAATGTTTTTACATGTCATGTAATATTGAGGCAGAGATTCTGCAGTAACCCTTTGACACATCAAGTGTTCACCGTGTGTGCTTAGTGATTAAAA
Source organism: Chanodichthys erythropterus (assembly GCF_024489055.1). NCBI lineage: Eukaryota > Metazoa > Chordata > Actinopteri > Cypriniformes > Xenocyprididae > Chanodichthys > Chanodichthys erythropterus. Next base: position 5,472,754 of record NC_090235.1, on the reverse strand, counting down.
TACAGTTCTGTTGTCTGCCCACAGGGGGCGCTGTATCATACACCATCTCCCGCTCAAAGACCCTTGGCAGTGGCTGTTATATAAACCGCTGTCCAAATGTTTATCAACTGTATATTACGCAATAAGCTTAAGAGTACACACCAACTCAACACACATTGACTGCTTGTGATATAATTTCCATGTATTTATTTGCTGTAGATAGCAGATGACTGCATGACCCACCGCAAAAATCTTCTTTACATTTATGTACGTTTTAGTTATGACATATTTCATTCTTGGTAAGCACTTATATTGACATTTGTATTGTCAGACATAGTGGCATCCAAATGTCTGAGATCACACTGACAATATGGAATTCAAAATCTGATTTAATCCTGAAAATAAAGTTTAGGGTTTTGGAAAAAATGAAAACAGAAACAGCTTCTGTGCTGCTGTCATGAAAGCAAAAACTACTAATATACTATAAAAATTCTAAAATGTATATTTATTCAATGTAGAAACATTTGGTATTGCTCTCAGATATTTTTCCCCACTGTATTATAAGTGTCACTTAGTATTTTAAAAAGCAAAAAACACATATAATATGCATTTTTTAACAGGTTTTGTTTGAAAACAATTTGTGGACATTGAATATCTGGAACAGTTCCTAGATATGGACTGAACATTTGTTGTAGAGATGAAATATCTGTGATTATATTCATCTATTTTTGCATCTTCACCTTCCTCCACAGCTCAGAGGTGAGAGATGTAGATCCATGAATATTTTAAGTGAAGAAGAACCTTATTCTTTGTTTGTTGTGTTGTCATATATCAGATGGCTGATGGGAAGCATTCTTTCAATCACGATTATGTGACCAGACTGAAACTGAGAAAGGGATTAAGATGTTTTCTATAGTGGAAGGTGAAATATCTCCCATTCAGTAGGATGAACTACTTGGCAATTCTTATAAAGTAAGTTAACAAAAGAAAAGAAAAGAAATGCCAAATCAGAGCCGACTGGCAGTATGAAAACACAAAAGCTTATCAAGAAAGTGTCACAGTGCAGTTAAAACTGAAATGAACACACACAAAGAATCATTTCGGGCCAGCAGGTTTGGGCCTGTGTTGCAAGATCTGTCAGACAGGGTGTTGGATAATAAAGACATATGACAAAACGTCTGAAAGGAATGATAACATTGAGGATCGTTTCTCTGGAACTTTCTCTGGGGAATAATGTTTGTACACTTAATATTTAACGTTTTAACTCTTTCCTCATTAATGGAATTTTCCGTCAATTCGTATTTTTACTGTTCACACTGCACAGACCAATTCACACTGCACAGACAAACACCAACAAACAAGTTTGTTGGGTTTTATCTGATAAGTGTGTTACCCCTGTCGACATCTGTTGGCGTTGGTCAGGGTGACTGAAGATGTTTAATTAGCGTTTCTCTGTGGCCCCATTTACACTAGTGAGTTTTTGTTTTAAAACAGCGTTTTAAAATGAAAACGATCCTCGTCTACACTGGCATTTCCACAGCGTTTCAGAAACGATATCCGTCTACACTACACGTCCGAAAACGCATGTCACATGACTGCTCATGCACACTGGGAAAGCGCGTACAAGTGTGCACAGTTGCCTCTTGCACATGTAGGTAGCTGCAGTATTAAAAATATGCTGAGTTTCACTGCACAGTGGCTTCTATAAATGACAGCAAAGCCAGCAAAGATTGCAGTTCAGTCTCCATGTTATTGTTTACACGGTTACTGTCAAGGATGCACAGAGCAAACGTGGGTAGCCACGCCATCATACAGTGGGTACGGAAAGTATTCAGACCCCCTTCAATTTTTCACTCTTTGTTATATTGCAGCCATTTTCTAAAATCATTTATGTTTTTTTTTTTTCCTCATTAATGTACACACAGCACCCCATATTGACAGAAAAACACAGAATTGTTGACATTTTTGCAGATTTATTAAAAAAGAAAAACTGAAATATCACATGGTCCTAAGTATTCAGACCCTTTGCTCAGTATTTAGTAGAAGCACCCTTTTGATCTAATACAGCCATGAGTCTTTTTGGGAAAGATGCAACAAGTTTTTCACACCTGGATTTGGGGATCCTTTGCCATTCCTCCTTGCAGATCCTCTCCAGTTCTGTCAGGTTGGATGGTAAACGTTGGTGGACAGCCATTTTTAGGTCTCTCCAGAGATGCTCAATTGGGTTTAAGTCAGGGCTCTGGCTGGGCCATTCAAGAACAATCACGGAGTTGTTGTGAAGCCACTCCTCGTTATTTTAGCTGTGTGCTTACGGTCATTGTCTTGTTGGAAGGTAAACCTTCAGCCCAGTCTGAGGTCCTGAGCACTCTGGAGAAGGTTTTCGTCCAGGATATCCCTGTACTTGGCCGCATTCATCTTTCCCTGGATTGCAACCAGTCATCCTGTCCCTGCAGCTGTTGGGACTGTATTGGACAGGTGATGAGCAGTGCCTGGTTTTCTCCACACATACTGCTTAGAATTAAGGCCAAAAAGTTCTATCTTGTTCTCATCAGATCAGAGAATCTTATTTCTCACCATCTTAGCAAACTTTATTCAGGCTTTCATGTGTCTTGCACTGAGGAGAGGCTTCCGTCGCCACTCTATGCCACTCTGCCATAAAGCCCCGACTGGTGGAGGGCTGCAGTGATGGTTGACTTTCTACAACTTTCTCCCATCTCCCGACTGCATCTCTGGAGCTCAGCCACAGGGATCTTTGGGTTCTTCTTTACCTCTCTCACCAAGACTCTTCTCCCCCAATAGCTCAGTTTGGTCGGACGGCCAGCTATAAAAAGGGTTCTGGTCATCCCAAACGTCTTCCATTTAAGGATTATGGAGGCCACTGTGCTCTTAGGAACCTTAAGTGCAGCAGAAATTTTTTTGTAACCTTGGCCAGATCTGTGCCTTGCCACAATTCTGTCTCTGAGCTCTTCAGGCAGTTCCTTTGACCTCATGATTCTCATTTGCTCTGACATGCACTGTGAGCTGTAAGGTCTTATATAGACAGGTGTGTGGCTTTCTTAATCAAGTCCAATCAGTATAATCAAACACAGCTGGACTCAAATGAAGGTGTAGAACCATCTCAAGGATGATCAGAAGAAATGGACAGCACCTGAGTTAAATATATGAGTGTCACAACAAAGGGTCTGAATACTTAGGATCATGTGATATTTCAGTTTTTCTTTTTTAATAAATCTATGAAAATGTCAACAATTCTGTGTTTTTCTGTCAATATGGGGTGCTGTGTGTACATTAATGAGGGCAAAAATGAACTTAAATGATTTTAGTAAATGGTTGCAATATAACAAAGAGTGGAAAATTTAAGGGGGTCTGAATACTTTCCGTACCCACTGTAAGTCTCTGTTTTGGTCCATTTATACAGAAATGCAACGGCAGCATTTTCAAACTAAAACGGGGTCTGCACCATTTTCGAAATTCTCAGTTTTCAAGATTCAAAAACGCCGGCGTAGTGCTGACAACAAGTGTAACCGTAGCAAAAGTTTAAAATGAAAACGCACTAGTGTAAACGGGGCCCATGTCTGTTGCGGCAGTGTGAACATGACAGTAATTTTTTTGTAAAATTCTAAATCCAACATCCAACATGTTTGTTGACATTGTCTGTGCAGTGTGAATTGGCCTTTATAAGTAGGGGGGCACAAAATTTTAAACAAAGAAAAATGACAAAATAAATATGAAAATATATAAAATTCAGCACTATTGTGCATTTTGTATAGACGCACAAATGTTTCTTCTTCCATTGAAGCACAAGATGCTCTTTGGATCATTCTCAGATCATGCTGGAGAACTTGATCATCAGGTTTTGCAAAGATGCGTTTTCACTGGTGGTCTCAGACTTTTGGATGTTGTGCGTATGTATTTATTTCTTGGACTGTTCGTGCACATATCGTCTTAATAAACTAAACAGGTTAAACAGGGGTGATCCAAAATTTATCTGAGGCGGAACTAGCTCAGTTAGGACTAATTTACGTCTTAGTTTCTTGGCCACACCGCAAACTGCATCAATTCAAGTCGCAAAGTCCAAAATTGCTGCTGGCCAGTTTGAGGTTGAGTCGCTGCTGGCTCGCAGACGGGTCGAAACACATCCCGCAATTAGAGTCTTTGTTTTTGAAAAGCGGCACGGCTGGAGGTGGGGAAAGTGTCAGCGTGCATGAGCAGGAGCAGCGTGAAGCTTCTGGTTCCTCAAGGGTTTTTCAGCAAGCATTAATTTGGGGCCCAGCCAGGCCTCTGTGATTCGCATGGCCCAGCAAGCTGACAACCATGAGAAACAAAAGAAATTAACTTTTATGATGAGAGACTGAGCTAAATTTACTGCAAGAAAAAAGGCAGAGAGTGAAGAAAGGAAACATGTACCTTACTACAACAAAGTAATAAACTCTGATGTGCAACTTTGGACAATTTGTGAAGATGAATTGAGACTTGTTGTGTAGAAGTGTGTTATTACTTTTCTATACAATTTGCTGCTGTTAAAAATATGGAAAAGACCCTATAGATTATGGGCTTTGACAGTGGCAGTTGTAAAAGGGCCAACTACAGCCGGTTAGCAGTGTTTTGGTGGGAGGAGGGATTGAGTTGCTGAAACTAATTATAGCCTATTATTCACACAAGTAATACACAATGCAGAAACTGTGCTTGAAATGCGATTCAGAATTTAAAGTATATTAAAATTTAAACAATACAAAGTCCTTGAACGTGGAAATTACACAACAGAAATTATTCAAAGATAATTGCGTTGCCATTTTAAGCCCTTGCTTTGAGAGGGATGAGGGATACGAGCAGGACAGAGACCATCTCTTGTCTAATATCTTCATGTCTTCTCCTGATGTTCCAAAGCAACTGACTTGTTGTAAAAGATCTGAAGAGCAAATTTTATCTTCTGCAGGTGCAAGGGCTATGTTTGATGTTACGCTGCCAGAGAAAGTAAAACTAAATCATCGCCTCTAAAATGTGTTACACAGATGAACTTGAAGTTCCTTACCAAGTCTAATAAGTACAAACGATGTCAAAGGGTTAGTTTACCCAAAAATGAAAACTCTGTCATTAATTACTCACCGTCATGTTGTTCCAACACTGTAAGACTTTCGTTCATCTTCGGAACACAAATAAACATCTTTTTGATGAAATCTGATGTGCCCCTCTCATTTGGCACAAATCCAAATGTTTCCATTGTTGAGATGTAGCATTTAATTGATAACCCATTATTTCTTTTGTAAACAAGGCTTTGTGCGTAATAATATTCAAGTAATACAGCATCTGCATCAAAACAAAAAGCGCCATTGGTACTCGATGGCTGTCAAGCTGACCACCACAGCCCTAATACATTTACATATCTAGGGACCACTTTTCACTTTCAAAACTCTATCAAATAGCAACACACTAAAAACTATTCATATCAACTTAGTAACAGCATAGCAACACCCTAACTTGTGGAGGCAGCTGTTTTATGGGCAGCACTTAGATGTTGTAAAAAAAAGTTACTTTTTGCAATTGTGCCTCAGTTTTATTTATAAAAGCTGGTTTCCCTGAGCCAAAAATACACAAGCATACAATTTTTTTTTTGGTTCCTAAGCTATATGTTCATTATCTTTGGCCATAATCTTTGCGCTATACATTTTCATTTGGCCAGAAATTAGAGAGTAGCTCTACACCAGTCTGCCTAACGCCTCCATTTCCTTTACAATGCATACATTTGTGAAGAATAAGATGCTAAAATTTTAAATCTGGCCTTTGCAAAAGCCTTGTTTCATGAAAAAATGTAGATATCTCTTGCATAATCACAGAAAATAATCCATCAAAAGGGCGTTCTCGCACTGTACTGCCTCTTCTAAACTTTGATCTTTTTTTAATGCTTGTCATCTCGCTCGTAATCTGACGGTCCTTCTAAGTACTGTTAATATCCGTTTTGTTTGTTTAGTACTTAAGAATTCCTTTTACCCTTTCTGTCTCATTTCATCTTGTCATTCTTCTTTATTCTCTATCCCTCAAACGTCTTAATCCTCGTTCTCTCTTTCTCTCGTTTACTGCTAATCCTTTTCATCCCTTTGGTTTTCCAAATGTTACCATCCTTCAATGTCTTGTTCTTTTTTAGTCACCCCTTCTTCCCTTTTGCTTTCACCCTGTGCTCCTTCTCTCTCCATCTTTTACCCTATATTTAGCCGTAATCCTCTATTTCTGTTTCCGCATCTGTACTGCGCTCAACAGCTGGGGCTGAATTTACACAAAGATCCACACCCACACACTGACACACACCGCTATAAACACACAAACACACCCCAGTAAACACACACGCAAAAGCCTCTGGAAACACACATACCCCTGCAAACATGTTTCCACATTTTGCTCTCCAAGCACACATTCTAACCAATGTTGGGGAGCTACTTCAAAACTGCAGCTTGTCAAGCTAAATGCTAGTTATAATTTAAAGTAGTTAGAGACTGTCAATTAAAATACAAACGAATAAAAAAAATGAGGTCATTCCCAATACACAAAAAATAGCGATTAGCACATTTAAGTTGGAAAAGCTACACTATTTTAAGCTGTAAAGGTGCATTCATATTTACCGCTGTTTGGTGAATATTCACCAGTCAGAGAATGTTAGTATGTGAAAATTGCATCATATTTAATCGCTATTAAAGGGTTAGTTCACCCAAAAATAAAAATTATGTCATTTATTACTCACCCTCATGTCGTTCCACACCCGTAAGAGATTCGTTCAAGATAATTAACACTTTCAATGCCCAGAAAGCTACTAAAGACATATTTAAAACAGTTCATGTGACTACAGTGGTTCAACCTTAATGTTATGAAGCGACGAGAATACTTTTTGTGTGCCCAAAAAAAAAAAAAAACGACTTTATTCAACAATATCTAGTGTTGGGTGGCTTCAAAACACTGCTTAATGAAGCTTTGAAGCTTTACGAATCTTTTGTTTCAAATCAGTAGTTCGGAGCGTGTATCAAACTGTCATGATTTCAGTAAACGGGGCTTTGTTATGTCATAAGTGTTTTCCCGAAATTTCAATGGTTCACCACTGGGGGGCGTAACTTTGGCAGTTTTATACACGCTCCGAACCACTGATTCGAATCAAAATATTCGTAAAGCTTTGAAGCTTCATGAAGCAGTGTTTTGAAATCGCCCCTCACTAGATATTGTTGAATAAAGTCTTTTTTTTTTTTTTTTTTGTGCACAAAAAGTATTCTCATTGCTTTATAACATTAAGGTTGAACCACTGTAATCACATGAACTTTTTTAAATATGTCTTTAGTAGCTTTCTGGGCATCTGAAAGTGTTCATTATCTTGCTGTCAATGGAGGCCTCACTGAGCCATCGGATTTTATCAAAAATATCTTAATTTGTATTGTGTTGCCCTTTAATTCATGTCGTTCCAAACCTATATGCTTTTCTTTCTTATGAAGAATGTAAGTAACAGTTTCAGGTCATATTGACTTTTGTCAACAACACAATGGCAGTTAATGGGAACCAAAAATATTTGGTTACCAATATTCTTCAAAATATCTTCTTTTATGTTCCACAAAAGAAAGAAAGTCATACAAATTTGGAACCACATGGGGGGTATAAATGATGCCAGAATTTTCCATTTTATGTGGACTATCCCTTTAAGTTAGTAATGTTTGGTTACCTACTCGTTTTAGCTCATTTTAGCACACTCATACACAAAGAGCTACAGGCAGCATAATCCTTATCCTTGAGGCCTGCAGTTGTTCAGCAGATTTTCCTGCTAACTACAATCTTGCCGGCACCCCTGGAGCTTTTAGGTAAAGCAGTGGTTTAATTGATTGCAATAAGACAGTCATTAGTTTGCATCCCGGAGAGACGCCCTGCCGTGTGTGCACTGGACAACAACATCACAGCCTATTCTGTGGAAGAAACTCAAACAGATTTATCCCGATTTAGCACACTCATTACTGCTCCAAATGAAGGGAGGGGAAATGGCTGTAACTTTGAAGAGGCAAACAGCTACTCGTGTGTGGGTGTGTGTGTGTGTGTGTGTGTGTGTGTGTGTGTGTGTGTGTGTGTGTGTGTGTGTGTGTGTGTGTGTGTGTGTGTGTGTAGGTGTGTGTGTGTGTGCGTGTGTGCGTGTGTGCGTGTGTGCGTGTGTGTGTGTGTGTGTGTATACCTGGTAAACCCCATGAGGACCAAATGTCCCCACAAAAATAGTAATACCAGTCATTTTTAACCTTACTTGTGGAGACCTTTTTTTCCCCATGAGGAAAACAGCTTATAAATCGTGATGCTTTTTGAAAATATAAAAATGTAAAGTAGGTTCAGGGCTAGGGGATAGAAGATACAGTTTGTACAGTATAAAAATCATTGTGACTATGGAAATTCCCCATAAAACATGAAGAGTGTGTGTGAGAGAGAGAGAAATTGTTTCTGTTGCATGATGAAAAACCTTTGATAGCTGTGGTGGTGAGCCAGGTATAGACAAAACTGCTGATGAAATTATTCCTGAGGGACATTTCTTGTGCACCATGGGGAATATGGTGAGCAAATGGTGTTGTTGCCAGCATGTGGGGCAAGCTGAGGCGTGGGGTGCATGGTGCTGTGGTGTTTGGGTGGGCGGTGTTTGAGTAGACAGTGCTGGTTGTGTGGCAGTAAATAAAGATTCACACCTGGAACATTAGTGCACATTTTATGCTCGCCTGCCACTATGGTTGACATGATTCAAATCACCTCATCATGCTTGTTATGTTTGTTTAGCGTTGCCACAGGTGTACTGATAACTTGTTTTCAAACAATGTAGTGTGTATTTGAGGCAACAGTAATGTTTGGCTATAATGAACAAACTAACAAAAACATGTTTATATGTTTAAATAAAACTACTTTATTTATTTAGTCAAAAGTCAAGTATTTCTTCATTTTATGTTTAAGGCTTTAAAAAAAAAAAAAAAAAAAAAAAAAAAAATATATATATATATATATATATATATATATATATATATATATATATATATATATATATATATATATATATATATATATATATCTCACACACAAAGTAGTTATATATATATATATATATATATATATATATATATATATATATATATATATATATATATAAAATCTTTTTTATCTGTTTAGTTTTTCCACAAATTCATAAAGCTTTTCTTATTTCCAGGTTTTCAGTGTTCTCAGACGTTTTGGACCCCACTGTTTAAAGTGTAAAAGTGAATACAATCTGTCATTGATGCTCAACAAACTTGTTCAAATGGCACATCTTTTGTAATTTGTCTTTTTTCTTCTTATCAAAACACCAATCAAATGTCTCTGTCTTTCCAGACAAGAACTTAACTGACCCTGATTTGGGTAACCTGGAAAATCCCCAATAATATGTTGAACATCCAGAACAAATCAAATGCAAAATCGTCTACTTAAGTGTAATCTAGTGGTTATGCCAGGAGGAAGACTAAAAATGTATCGGTAAAAAGCTTTCAGGATTATTGACTAAGCTAACACAGACAAACTGGCGTCATCACAGAGCAGGCTCAAAAATTGAACTACAGCATTGTTAAAATGTTGTATGAGGTTCTCTATGCGTCACACTAGACTAAATACACAGATATAAAAACTATTTGTCAGGATAAAAATTACAGTGACTTTAATTAAGAGCTGAATGTTTTAAAAACAGTGTATATAATTATTCATTTAATAAGGATAACCAATATATATGACCTTATATGAACTGTACTGTGGCCACTAACATCAAACCATCTGCTCTCTGAAGAGCAGTTATGAACTTTACAACATGCGCTATGTCATAATCTCACCAGAGCTAATCCACTTTAGAAATATGCATATTGTAAAGGTTTAATATTCGCTAAAGGCCTCATTTAATCCATGAACTCTCATTTATAGATCAGCCCAGCAGGACACATAATGGTTTTGAATCACAATATTTTAAGTGCCATTAAAAATAGAAAGCAGAGTTATATATGCCCTTAGTTATGAAACAGAGTAAATTATATGTGTCATTGAATATGGAATATATAGGAAAGCCAATGCATGAAGGTCATTCCATCTGTCAATAAGGACAATCCGATGTGGAATTCCTGATCAGGGGAATGGTTTTGAAGACAAATGGATAATTTCACACATAATCCAGAATGACAGGCAGAAAAGGGGAACGGACAGCACAGGACTATTAAAGAGGAATGTTTGGGACTGTTTGAGTTTGAGGCTGAGAGATCTGAGTTCATATTCTCATAATGTAAACATCTTTCCTGAAGTTATGTATTATGGTCTGGTGGTCAGTTTATAGTTAATTCATAAATCAGTCTAGAGATTCCCTGAGAACTATTTTCCTGGTTGCATTCGCATCACCAGTAGGAACTCTGAAGTGGCATACTGCTTTGGTTGTTGTGTGGGACTTTTATTTTGACTTCACTGCGTAATTTTATTTTGACGGCGCTGAGAACGTCAGCGATGCCGTAGAAGAACCATCTATCTTATACGCTATTAGATAGAACTGTTAAACAAAGAAATTTAATGGTGTTTGAAAAAGTGTTATAGTGTTTGTTTTGCCCAATCTCGCTAAGTGAGAAGATATAATCAGCTTGGTTCCTTCAAAGTCGCATTGGATTTCCTTCTTAGCGTAAAGGGTGAGAAGTGCCTGGACTTTGGTGTCAGTCCATCTATCGCTGTTTTCCATGTTCATGGAGTTAGTTTGTGGAGTTAATATATAGGCTATATACTGTATACTGCTTTCGCCAATAGTTATAGGAACTATGAAAATGTTCCTCCGGTGCGATGTAACAGACGGTGTATGCTACACTCTTAAAAATAAAGGTTCATTATTGGCATCTATGGTTCCATGAAGAACCTTTAACATCCATGAAACCTTTCCATTCCACAAAAGGTTCTTGGAAAAGCGTTCTTTAGATTATTAAAAAGTTCTTCACGCTAAGAAATAAATGGTTCTTTTAAGGTTCTTTGTGGGACCAAAAATGGTTCTTCTATGGCATCGCTGCAAAAACCCCTCTTTTGGAACCTAAGATCTGAACAAAAGGAAAACACTTGGAAATGAAGAAAATGTAAGTGATTTGTAAAATTAGCCCCTCCAGGGCAAGACAAATTAAAATACTTTACGTCAAAACTGTGGAAAATGATCTGCCATAAATTCCACTCAGATTGAAATACAAACATACTGTGCAGATTATGTATCAACTTTTCACAATTGTGTTTTCATTATGTTTTTTTAGGTAAAGTGTGATAGCTTTGGTATCATGGGTGTAAATATAAGTAGTGTAAGTGTAATGGGCTGTTATTTGTTCTCGTTTAATTTACATCGAATGTTGCAGACAACCCTGTAAGCTCCAGATCTTCATAAAGATGTTCCACTTTTGTGTTTTGCTACAGTTCAGATCAGTCATGCAGTTTTTGACTATGTTCAGTAATTGAAATCATCTTTAGTCTGGATTAAAATCACTATAGTCTCAAACAAGACTTAATCTGTGCTCTGGGATTTTAGGCACATTGCTGTCAAATCTGCAGAGTTTATTTCCATAGCTAAAATTAAATCTTAAATCATTTATTTAAATTGAGATGTAATTGAGATGTTATATAAATATTGCACGTCACATCAGATACAATATGATAATAATAATAATAATAATATTAGGGCATATGTATGTTTTTATATTAAAAGTTGACAGATATTTAAAATAGTTTGTGAATTGTACACCTTTTTTTAAAAAAAAAAAAAAAAAAGAGGACAGTCCAGTAGTTTTGGTTTACCATTAAATATGATGCTATTTAATAAACCAGTCAAATAGGGGCTATTTACCATTAAATATGGACAATTTAATAAACCAAGCAAAATTGCAACTGAACTTGACAGCCAATGCTGAAAATTGTTAAAACATGGTTTTAAAAAAATATTATCAAAATAACATGCAAATCTATTCACATTTATGTACACTCTAAAAAAATGCTGGGTTAAAAACAACCCAAATTGGGTTGAAAATGGACAAACCCAGCGATTGGGTTGTTTTAACCCAGCAGTTGGGTTAAATGTTTGCCCGACCTGCTGGGTAGTTTTACTTAACTCAGCTATTGTTTAAAAATTACAGTTTTGCTTACTTAAAATGAACCCAAAATATCTTGAAAATTAACATTATTAATATGTTTAATAAATGAACATTTTAATTTCATTTTAGATTCATTTTAAGTCAGCCATATAGTCATTTTCAAACAATAGTTGGGTTAAATAAAACTACCCAGCAGGTTGGGCAAACATTTAACCCAACAGTTGGGTTAAAACAACCTAATCGCTCGGTTTGTCCATTTTCAACCCAACTTGGGTTGTTTTTAACCCAGCATAGAGTGTAAGAGCGTGATTTCTGTCACAGTGTTGTACACATTATTTTACCAACAGTAATTGTGCTTAATTTTGTGGAACTTAATTTTCAGTGATACAGATACAGTTTTGACAGTTACACTTAAAATGACTCTTTCTCCTGTGATGAGATACTGAACCAAAATGCCTGAAATACACTGCGGTCTCATGTAAAACCATTAGCTAAGACCCGGATCCAGACCAAAGCCACATTTATGTGGTCTTGAGAGATCTACCAAGAACATAAGAACAAGACTCTTAATTCCTGGCAAACACTGAGGTTGCTGATAGTACTCTCTTCAAACTGGTGACTGTCTCTGCCATCTGCACTGGGGAAAAACATGGTAACCAAAAAATGATATCATCTAAATTAACTAAATTAATCAAGTCAAAAATATTATTGCTGAATCAACCTAAAAGCATTAATTTACACCAACAAAATAAATTGTATGAAAATTGAGTTGCAGGTTAGCACTTTTTACAATGTGTTTTTGTAAGTATATAGAAAATGTCTCTTAAATAGCAAATAAACACTAGCAATATTTACCATTAAATCCTAAGAACTGAAATAGTTCACAAACCAAGTTCATTTGAGGTATCTGGACCAAAGGGGTATTAGTAAACTTTATTGTGTAACAAAATGCTTTTCTTTGGATTATCATAATGCCATGGTCTGAACCTATAGGCATAAACGGAGTTAAGGATTTAGATTGAGGACGTTTAATATTATCCAAGAAGATCATCACAGACTGTTTATATATTCTTATACATGTCTTTTTGTTCCCTAGCATATGTGTTAGTTCCACTCCCAATCGACTTTTCTAGTTTGTGATCAATCTAATGTAATTGTTGGCTGAGGTCTGAGTGGCTGTTATAAAATATGCCATTCAAACATAGAAATCCATATTTGTCCTTGTGTTAATAGCATCACTTCCTCCCATGAGGGAACAATTAAGGTGAATGTACTCTATGGTTGCTTTTTTTTATTTTATTTTTTGTTCATAAAAAAAATCTTTGTTTTAATATGGTATAAATGTGCAGCTGAAGTCACCATGGAAGTGCATAAGATGTTGTTAGTGCAAAGACGTTTTATGGGCACAGTTCCACTAATGAACTGTTACACATGCTGAGTGTACATGTACAATTACAGATTATACATCTAACCACACATTAAAGGAGAACATCACCGCTTACAGCAAAGAAATAGTTTTGAATTTCAAATCCAGAATGCACTGAACAGTGAATACACCTTGACACGTCTTGATATTTTTATGCAATAAAAGTTGCTTGTAAGATTTAAGACGCAAGTAATAAGAATAATACACATTTGCTGTGTGTGTGAGTTTCATCACATTCAATGCAACTTGCATTTCAGCTATTTCTTTTGTCATTGCACTGTGAATCTATACCGCAAACCATGCTGGAAACATTATGTGCCAAAAATAAGGTCTAGCAAGCACGACTATATTTTCATTTTATTGTAATGCATGTTTTATATATACCTGAAATGGAGGATTTTGCAAATAAGGACTAAAATTTCAGCATCCATTTGCAGAACTAACCAAACCCTTACAGAATGTCTCCAGACAAAATTCCTAACTACTCATTTTCTTTGTATATTTGATCCTTTAAATTCAGGGTCATTACCAGGAGATTTTGAAAAGGCCCACATGTCTCCATTTAGCCTCTCTAATTGAACACAATATGTGATCACTTGAGTTTTTCAAACACAGGCCGTACCTTTCTCGTCTACCTGAGGCAGTGATTACTGATAATGGCATCAGCTCTTTGGCAATCTCATTCCCTGTCTTTTATGCCAGAAGTTCTGTCTGTAAGGGTAGAAATACAGTGCTTTAAAATAGGAGATTAGTTTGGAGCGGTGCGATTAGCAGACCTCGTTTGGCTCTTTCTGCCATAAGTGATTGTCCTTCCCCAGATCATTAACCCTGGCACTGTTTGACAGTGTAATGAGCAACCGGAGGAGCACTATAATACACACTGGTTATGAAACACTCATATTGTGAGAGAATACAACGGCACAGATTTTCACAGACACACATGCGCACACTCACCTATTACGAAACACTGAGCACTGAGATTCGGAAAAGGGGGGAAAAAAGTATTAATTCCAATGAACCAGTGCTCTGAATATGCTCTTAAATAGATATGAAATTATAAAAAGAGCAATGATGTTATAAAAGCAGATTTGAAGAAGAATTATAGTGACGTAAACAGTCTGACAATTTGATATTCATGGGCGTGTCTTCAACTACTGTATGGCTCTGTGGACTTCATTTTATTTTGATGGTCCATTTAACACATCCTGTTGACTGTAAGTAACGTTGCACCTACATGTCTACTAACTCTCATTAGAGTGTTAGTAGAGTATTAGTAGACTTGTGGGGTTAGGATTAGAATAATTTGACATTTACTTGCAAATTTCCTAATTTACTCATAGTCAATAGAATCTAGTGTTGATTGGCTTCAAAACACTGCTTCATGAAGCTTCGAAGTTTTACGAATCTTTTGTTTCGAAACAGTGTTTCGGAGCATGTATCGAACTGCAAAAGTCACGTGATTTCAGTAAACGAGGCTTTGTTACATCATAAGTGTTTCTAAATTTCAGTGGTTCACCACTGACTTAGGCAGTTTGATACATGCTCCGAACCACTGATTCATGAACAACATGAGGGTGAGTAATTACTGACAGAATTTAAATTTTTGGGTGAACTAACCCTTCAAGGAGACAATCTAGTAATACTATAATGAGAGTTAGTGGACTTGTGGTTGTAAAGTTACTTATAGTCAACAGAATGTTCAAAAGGGACCATTGAAATAAAGTGTTACCCAGAATTCTGTCATTTTGCCATTTTCTGAAAGCCATGTATATTTTCATTTCCACCACATTTCAAATGATGTATTGCACTGTAAACCCAAATAGTACTACTAACTTATAAAGATTGACTACGCTGCAATTAAAGTCTGTTAAACCATTGATGCAACTTAAAACAATTACATTTGCTGAATGAGGAGTTTAGTTTTATTTTTGTGTAGCTCAACATTTCTGAGTAAACCCTTATACTTAAATTATTATTTTTAAGCTAACTAAGCGATATAAAGTGACATCTTTCATGTCACGTCTTTGCCAACATTACCGACGTAACCAAGGTTATCAGAAGAATCCATTCAGTTGCAGCAGATTTCAAGTTCCCAACATGCTTTGCTTCACACTCTGTTGAATCTGAGTGTTATTTTGTGTGTTTTTGCACAAGCTTAATACAGGGGAAGATGTGTTATTGTTTAATATTCTGTTATTTTGGTATTTAAATGTGTTTCTGTGATGTTGAAGTTTAGTAGGGTTACTATCGTGTTGAAGAGTAGTGCCTGTGGTTAGGTCGAGAATGGGCTGCAAACTTCAAGGCTATACATATAACAGTTCATTAACAGTTCAATTCTGTTGATTATCAGTTCATGCAAGTAAATAGTGATCATCTCTTTGATGGTTACATTGGCGCATGCTGGTGTGCTGTTGCTACCTAACACTTAATCGTAAAGATTAGGTGTTAGTTTATTCAATATTTCAATTAAATTCTAATTACCAAATTTGTGTAGTATAAAATAATATTTTTTTAAGTTCTACTAAAATAATCTTTGAGTTGTTTACTTAAATGTTTTGAGTATTCTGAACTGATTGGGTTTTACAACCACTGCATCAAAATAATTGAAAAATAAGAAATATTACATATGGTAAACAATAGTTTTAAGTACAGTGGACTTAAACATTAAATAACATTAAAGTTTTTTAGTTTGACTGAATTACTTGTTACTTATAATTATTGTTTACTTTAAAAATTTGAGTTGCTTTACTTAAATTTTTTGAGGTAATTGGTGTCTATAATAATTTTGAGTATTCTGAACTTATCAGGTTTTACAATGTGTGTATAAGCGCATTCTATGCTGGAAATGGCATTTACCAATAAAATTGCTTAGGCTAATATGCTAAAAAGTGTTGGGATGCCTGCCTTTACGTACACATGAACTTAATGACATCCCATTCTTAATCTGTAGGGTTTAATATGGAGTTGGCCCACCCTTTGCAGCTATAACAGCCTCAACTCTTCTGAGAAGGCTTTCCACAAGGTTTAGGAATTTTTGACTAATCTTCTAGAAGCGCATTTGTGAGGTCAGGCACTGACATTGGACGAGAAGGCATGGCTCGCAGTCTCCGCTCTAATTCATCCCAAAGGTGTTCTATCGGGTTGAGGTCAGGACTCTGTGCAGGCCAGTCAAGTTCCTCCACACCAAACTCACTCATCCATGTCTTTATGGACCTTGCTTTGTGCACTGGTGCGCGGTCATGTTGGAACAGGAAGGGGCCATTCCCAAACTGTTCCCACAAAGTTGAGAGCATGAAATTGTCCAAAATGTCTTGGTATGCTGAAGCATTAAGAGTTCCTTTCACTGGAACTAAGGGGCCAAGCCCAAAAAAACAACCCCACACCATAACCCCCCCTCCACCAAACTTTACACTTGGCACAATGCAGTCAGGCAAGTAGCATTCTCCTGGCAACCGCCAAACCCAGACTTGTCCATCAGATTGCCAGTCAGAGAAGCGTGATTCATCACTCCAGAGAACACGTCTCCACTGCTCTAGAGTCCAGTGGCGGCTTGCTTTAAAACACTGCATCTGATGCTTTGCATTGAACTTGGTGATGTAAGGCTTGGATGCAGCTGCTTGGCCATGGAAACCCATTCCATGAAGCTCTCTACACACTGTTCTTGAGCTAATCTGAAGGCCACACGAAGTTTGGAGGTCTGTAGCTATTGACTGCAGAAAGTTGGCGACTTCTGCGCACTGTGTGCCTCAGCATGTGCTGACCCTGTTCTGTGATTTTACGTGGCCTACCACTTCATGGCTGAGTTGATGTTGTTCCCAACTGCTTCCACTTTATGAAACCACTAACAGTTGACCGTGGAATATTTAGTAATGAGGAAATTTCACGAATCAACCTATCACGGTACCACGCTTGAATTCACTGAACTCCTGAGAGCGACCTGTTCTTTCACAAATGTTTGTAGAAGCAGTCTGCATGCCTAGATGCTTGATTTTATACGGCCATGGAAGTGATTGGAACACCTGAATTCAATGATTTGGAGGGGTGTCCCAATACTTTTGGCAAGATAGTGTGTGTATGCATATATATATATATATATATATATATATATATATATATATATATATATACTCATACATATCACAAAAGAACATAAGAGACATAAAAGTGCACATAGTTAAAGAAACACCCTTGTATGGCTAATGGATAGCAGGCCAAGCATTTTATAACATTTTTACAATAGAAGTTGAGGCCTAAAGAGGCATATCTTGGTTGTGTGAGTGAGTCAGACTTTTGGCAGTGGTAAAAAACCTGCTTTTACTTTTGAAGTAAAGCTTTGTTAGCCATTCTTTTCACACAAACTGCTTGGGGGTCTATTTCTTTGCTAGGGATTATGAAACGCACCGTTACATTAGCATGTTGCCCACTCTTTGAGTTATGTGCAGTATATCTGAGGCGTTTGATCTCACTCCCGAGACAGATCAAAACATAATGAGCAAGTATACGTGTGTTGATCTATCCCAGAAATCCTGCATTCGTACTGAGATGCGTGACCTTCAAGGCAACAAGATACAGGTTGCATTCTGCTCAGTTTTCCTTGATGTCTCTTAAAATGTTTTATAGCACCGTTAGCATCTGGATTTTCTTGATCTACCGAGACAATTACCTCAGATTTGTGTCCTTTTTTTCTTGACTAACTCAAGGTAGGAAAACCTTTCTCAAATCCAAAGGCCCTCTGGAGGGAGATTTAGCAGTTAGCTCATCACACCAGATGTTTAACCCACATTGGATATGGATTAGCATCCAGCCTAGCACTTGAATTAATGATTTTGCGAGGGTGGATCCGACGCTGATTGTTTATATCCTTCTCTCTGGAGTCTTCTATGTAATGTATCGGGAGGAACAGGAAATGCACTGATGCAAGTGCATTTTGGGAATGAGTCTGGTAAATGCTGATGATCCATCTACATCAAACACTTGAGTAGTGTTGTTGTTTTTTTTTGTTTTTTTGTTTTTGTTTTTTTTTTAGGATAAGTACACATACAGAGTTGGACCAAGAGATTCAGTCATTTTTCAAAGCCCCGGATTGGGATCTTTTGTCAAGGACACAGTGGTGTTTCTCAACATCCCAGAAGGAGGATGTTAGCACACTGAGATTGAACTATGGCATTGTGGGAAGTTGTCTATTTTTCCACAGCCTCATACCAGCATATGCTTGGAGCTTCAAAATCAACAGTTCTAAGTGGCTCATATTGTATAGTGTTCAATAGATGCTTGATAATAAAACAAGTCCATCTCGTGTGTTTATGTGCAAATAATATAATAAAAGAAGTTGATGCATGAGATCTCTTTAATATTATAGACAGCATGGAATACAATCAAGAGCAAATATAGACTTTTGCTTTTATAAACTCTGTCTCAAATTTTGCTTTTTGTTTTTTAGAAAAGATCCTGTCTCCCATTTTCAGAAAATCTCAGCAATGTCTAAAACAGTTGTCTTTAATTTGACAGATGGACAGACAGACAGACACAACTGTGAACTATATAAATTCTCTTGAACTATGAAAGAGCAATAGAATCTTCCTCTGGGGTTACTTCAATAAGACACTTATGACAGTCGGCATTAACAAGAATATAATCTAGAGGTTTCAGAACAAAAGAAACTTTTAGTTTCAATGGTGCAAAGGAACTGAATAAATGTCACATGTGACAGTCCTCAAGGAAGGACATAATAGCAGTGGAGAGTCTTGCACTGGAACACAGATTCACACACACATATGAAACAAGAGAAAGGGAGCAGAGGAAGTGGCTCTCTGTGAGGCCTGTTCTCTGAAGGCTTTTGTTCTTTTTGTGCTGTTTCTGGGTCTAAGATGGTAAGGCTGTATTGTTCACGCTGGACCCCCATTATTCTGCTACATTCATAGAGACTCTATTCAATGAAGAATAGAAGAAAAAAGGACAGAGAAAGGATGAGAGACTGGCAAATATATAAAATATAAACTTAATTTTAAAGGGATAAATTAATGAAATACTAAGTTTATTTTTATATAGAAAAAAAATCCAGATCTCCTCTTTCTCTATGAGTCTTTCTCTCCAGCTGTTTGTCCTTTGGCCACCCATGTGACCCGCCCACCGCTTTCATTCAAAGAGCCAAAGCACCAAGCGGACACATCAGCCAACCTTACAAAACCTCTTCCGCTGTGACCGTTCAGCCCTCGTCTGACAAAGTAATGTTCATCATAATAGCTGATGACACATACACACAATGTGATAATTTAGCCAAATATCCAGTGAAAGTAAATACAGCAAAAATGTGTACTACAGGATAGCGTATTTTCAACATTGATAATAATAAGACTTTTTTCTTGAGCATCAAATCAGTATATTAGAATGATGTCTGAAGGATCATTCTGTTTTTACTGTATATTTGATCAAATTAGCCTTGGTGAGCAAAAGAGACTTCTTTAAAGAACATTTACTTTTAAACAGTATTGTATATGTATATGTAAATTGCCTGTATGATTGGCAATTAGAGCTTTGCATATTAGTACACTCAACTCCATAACTTCATATTTATGTTAGTTCCCATAAATGTTTTGATTGGACTCTTAGAGGAGCTTTGCATTATGATCATTATCATATGTCTAAGTAATATTAAATGCATTGGGATCATAAGTCTAAGTAATATTAATGTGAACTCTTATATTTGAATGTGCAGTGAATTTTAGAATATGATCTTTATGCTGATTAATTGCTAAGCAAATGTTTAAACATTAAAATGTATTATATACCACACATTAAAGGATTGGTTCCCCAAAAAATGAAAATTCTGTCATTTATTCACCCTTATGTAGTTCGCAAGACTTTTGTTCTTGCTTGATAAGAACAAACCTCACTGGTTCTTGCAGAAGCTCAAACGTGCTGCGTAACACATGAGAATGAACTTCATTGGTTCTCGCACGTCAATTGAACATGCTTGAGCTTCTGTTTACCATATCAAATATGTGCACTGATGAATGTTTAGATGTGAACAAAATTTTAAATTCAATCTGTTCATCATATAAAGTGATCATGTCTCTTCAGAAAATGTGGACAAAACCATTCAATTCATATGGATTAGTTTTACGATCTCTTTATGAATTTTTTGAAGCATCAAAGTGGTAGTTGCGTAGCTGTCAATGGAGGGACAGGAATGTCTCAGATTTCATCAAATTATCTTCATTTTCCAAAGATGAACGAAAGTCTTATGGGTTTTGAACAACATCAGGGTGAGTAATTAATGACAGAATTTAAATTTTTGGGTAAACTAACCCTTTCACATTTAAATCTCCCATGCTTCCCTTTTTTCCATTTAAAATATGATGCTTATTAGTTACTTTACTTGCCTATTGATGAAATATAAAATGCGGTGTGACTCCATTCAGTTCAAGATCTGTTGTTTAGATAAGTATGGAGGAACATTTGCCAGTGGGTTTTTTAGTTGATTGCTCTAGCATAAAATTTTTTTCCTGTGTCGTAGTTAAATTTTATTCATTGTATGTGTGCGTTTCTTTTGTGATTAGATACAGAGAACAGGTCATGACCTTAGCAGTTTGGTAGTACTCAACATTTAATCAAAAATGCCCTAAAGGCAGAGGACACACCATGATATTCATGCATGAGAAACGTGAAACAAATTACCTTATAATCATTTTCTAGCAATTAGTCATTTTACTTCCAGATTTATGTTACTCTCTAATTTAGAAGTTTTTTTAAATCATCAGAGATGACCAAGAGAAGTCAAAAACCAAAGACCTTCCAAAGTCAAAAGAAAAAGTTTGGATTGTGGGACATTTTTAATGAGTATTTTGGCACCAGTGAGTAACCGCTCTCCATGTCGACCTCTTCATCCGACCAGATGACACTTGCACTGCATACAGATTATTTATTTGTGCCAGTAACCATGACACTAGAGCAAACATGTCTCTGTGTGGTGCAGAGAGCACTGGCAGGCCAACTCCATCCTGAAGAGAGACACTACGTATGTATGTTGAATACACAGAGTTTAGCTCTGCCACTTCCTCTGGGTTTGGCCCTTGAGCTTGATTCTCTCCACTGGCTCGCTCAACTCAAGTGTGTGTATGTTTGTGTGCATGTGTGTGTGTGTGTTAGTGTACACTTAGATAAATTTTTAGTCTGTGCATGGCCACAAATTTTAAAACCATGTTAAAACTCCTGGCTGAGGCATAATTTAATAGAAAGCTTTGCCAAAAACACAAAAACTGCTGCACAGCATTAAAACAGAAGCATGTGCACAGGCAGAAGGCATTTTTATTTGATTATTTGAATTTATTATAAAAATGATGAATTGATGAGCAGATAGCAAAGGAAAGGCAGCTAACACACACTCATATTTGAATTAGAATCTTAAAGCTAGATTTATTTTTTTTTAAGAAGAAGAAAATGGGTAGTACCTGTTTAAAACTCACCACAATGCTATGGTGTTGTGTGTGGTTGTCAGGGCTTTGCTATGTGGTTGCTAGGTAGTTCAAAATGGTTGCTAAGGCATTGCTAGGTTGTTGCTAGAGTATTCTCTTTGACTAGACTTGAGACTTGGTTGCTAGGTATTTATGGGTGGTTGCTAGGATGTTCTGTGTGGTTGCTATGTAATTGCTAGGGAGTTTTGGGTGATTGCCAGGTGTTGCTATGAAGTTTTGAGTGGTTTCTAGGGTGTTGCTATGTGGTTGCTGAAGAGTTGGTTGTTAAAGTATTGCTAGGGTATTCTGTGTGCATGGTTTCTAGTGATTTCTGGGTGGTTGCTAGGGTGTTGCTATGTGGTTGCCATGGCATTGCTATGCAGTTTCTAGGGAGTTCTGGGTGGTTACCTGGGTGTTGTTATATGGTCACTCATTCTTGTGTTATGCAGCATGTTTGAGCTTCCGCAAGAACCAATGAGGTTCATCCTTGTGTGTTACACAGCACGTTTGAACTTCTGCAAGAACCAGTGAGGTTCATTCTTGTGTTACGCAGCACATTTGAGTTTTGGTTGGTTGCTAAGGTATTGATTGGTCGTTGCTAGAGTATTCTCTTTGGTTTCTATGGTGTTCTGTGTGGTTGCTTTCTTAAGTTTTGCTATTTGGTTACTAGGGATTTATGGATGGTTGCTTGGGTGTTTTTATGTGGTCTCTAGGGAGTTCAGGTTGGTTGCTAATGTATTGCTAGGAAGGGCATTCTGTGTGCTTGTTTGTGTTTTGCTAAACATTTGCTAAAAATGTCTGGGTGGATGCTAGGGTGCTCTGTGTGGTTATGTAGTTGCTAAGAATTTTTGGGTGGTTTCCAGGGTGTTGCTATGTGGTTTCTAGTGAGTTTTGGTTGGTTGCTAATGTATTGCTAGGAAGTTCCTAGGGCATTCTGCATGCTTGCTTGTGATTTGCTACTTGGTTGCTGAGGATTCCTGGGTGGATGCTTGGGTGTTGCTAAGTGGTTGCCATGGCATTGATATGTAGTTTCTGTGGAGTTCTGGGTGGTTGCTAATTCATTGCTAGATTGTTGCTAGGGTATTCTCTTTGGTTGCTAGGCATGTATGGGTGGTTGCTATGGTGTTTTGTGTGGTTGCTATGTAGTTGCTAGGGAGTTTTTGGTGGTTGCCAGAATGTTGCTATGTAGTTGCTAGTGAATTCTGGTGGGTCACTAAGGTATTGCAAGGGTAATCTGTGTGCTTTCTTGGGTTTTGCTATTTGGTCACTAGAGAGTTTCAGGGTGGTTCCTAGGTGTGTTGCTATATGGTTGCCATGCCATTGCTATGTAGCTTCTAGAGAGTTCTAGGTGGTTCCCAGGGTGTTGCTATGTATTCGCTAGAAGGTTCTGGTCAGTTGCCAAGATATTGCTAGGTTGTTGCTTTGGGTGACAGCCCAATTCAAAAGACCTCACCTCCAAGCATTGTAATATGGTGTCCTGGCAATTTAAGAGGAAATTATGCAGACAGTGACAGTAAGTGCAAGCTAGAGGGACAGTAAACACCACAAAACATTGTAGCACATCTGAAAATGTTATTATGATATGCTGACCTTTTTTTTATTTATTTTTTTTATTTGTTTTTGCAATTAAATAATACATTAGAATTTATCAAAAGATAAAATGCTTTTAAGACTAAAAGACTGAGCCTCACTGTACTGGTCTCTTTATCTTGCGTATTTCTTTCCATAACATGTCAACAGGAAATGGGTTGGCTCACTCAGAGTGACTTTAAGTTGTACCTCAATCCTGCCAGTTTGCAATGCACGCACTATAGTTATGGATAATGTGGGAATGCTGGAGGAACCATGATGTTTCTTGTGTCTGAGAACAGTTCCTGTGTCCAAGAATGGCATTCACATGATAGCAGAAAAGTGTGTGTGAGCTGACCAAAACACAGGTCATAAAAGTGCCAGCTGCATATAACATTGTGAGAAGTGAAAATATGTCAGGGGCATAGTGATGTACATCTTCAATAATTAAATCATTTTTCTTAGTTATGCACAGGCCTGTGTACATATATATATTATTCCTCAAAACATGATGTTCAAACACAAACACACACCCTTGTGGTCATGTTTGTGTTTGTGAATGGACTGCAGACCTCTTAGAGAGATCCGTATGTTAGGATAGTAATTAGGGAACATTTGGAACATTTGATGATCTGCATACAGAGTGGAAGTGGAAGACAAAAAAGTATTCAAATGTAAAGTGTGTGATGGAAAAAGGAAATAAGAGAGGTTTGGATGTGCAGATGAGTGGGGTAAAGGTTGGAGGAAACCCCTGTGAGACTGGGGGAGAGGAAGGCAAAGGAAAAAAGGGGAAAACTGGATGGAGGAGAAAAACAGTGATTGAGAACCACACATCCCAACCACACACTGACAGACTGTAATTTGGAACTCCCCAGAATAGCCGGTAAACGAGAGGGGAGGAGACATGCTATAACATAAACTCCTCATCAGCACGCAAGTCACACACAGACACACACACAAGCTCACGGGTCACGGGAAAAGCAGAGAAACTGACCCTGATAAGATGAGCGACACATTCAGACAGTTCAATATCTAATGACATTCTGACAAACCTGTGCTTTTAGAAATAGGATTTCTGTTGCAGCTTCAGATGTAGAAATGAAATAATGTTTTTGTGTTCCCAAAGATTATATGATTTTGGAAACATAGTTTTTATTTATGGTACGACAAATCTTTATAAATCATGCTTGAAATATTTGTATTATTATCTAACTAGGGAACACAGGTAGTTTTGGTTTCGTTTTCACTGTGTTCCCTAGATAGTTTCCTTGGTTGTTAATTAATTTCACGCACCTGTTCTATTTTCTGTTGAGTACTCTCTGTCTGTATTTAAGCCCTCAGTTCATTCTGTTAATTTGTCAGGTATCATCTGTGTTTAATGTGGTTGAGAATTAGTTTACTCCTGTGATCTCCTGAGTGTTCCTTTGTGGATTTAATAAAGACAGTTTTTGTTTGATTCCGCGTACGCATTAATACTGCCACTGCGTGACATATATAAAAGGTGTGGACAGGGTTATTTTTGCGGCTTACCTTATTGCATGCATTTATTGGAGTTTCCCTTTCAGACGCAAAATTTATGGAAGGGGAGTATTTAAATGAATCAAGCAAGGTGATTTACTAAGGTTTGCGCTAGTCAATTTACAAGTATTTGCACCATTATTTACAGCCCAAAAAAGTCTTAAACCAGACACTAATTTGCACTGCTCTTGGTAGACTGTATTGGTCATCATGGAAATGATCTGGCTGTGCTTTTTTGGAATTCCGCTCTCATGCTAATTTGCCCTGTTCTGTAAATCTGGCCCCAAATGTTGGGGAAAGTTATTTTTAAAAGTAACTCATTACGATATTGCGTTAATCCCTAAAAAAAGTAACTAATTTCGTTACTTAGTTACTTTTTATGAAAAGTAATCTGTTAGATTACTATTGTAATGTGCAAAAGTAATGTGTTACATTACTTTTGTGTTACTTTTTCTCACCTGTGCTGGGCTTGCTTGTTTATATTTTACTAACAACAAAAAAAGTTCTATTTTTTGGGAAATGTTAAGGCTCTTTCACAACAAAAGTGAAATGAATGAGCCTAAAGCGGAAGGAAATGCATATTTAAATTTGTACAGTAGAGGGCGCAGCTCAAACAAATCTTTCAGCTGTGCTGCCATTCTGGATTGAAGAAGGATAGGATAGGATACAGTTCAACACTCTTATTTCTGCTTATTGGTTGAATTAGATCATCGAAGGTCAGTAGCAAAGACATTGGTTAATAAAGTGAGATTAAATACATAAAGTAAATTTGTGTCATTTAATATAGTTAAGGGATGCACCGATACCGATACCAAGCTCATGTACTTGTACTCGTACTCCTAAAAATACCCCCGATACCAAAGACCGATACCTCACATGACGTAACTGACAGAATTTTTTGTGCACAGAGACACCGACAGCAGCAGAAACAATGTCAGCCTCAGAGGTGTGGAAATACTTCAAAATGAATTGATGCCAACCCACACAATACGAACTACATGCTTTCATTCACAATTCGTTATTGATTAGTGAAGGTGCTGAATGACACAGACTCTCGTGTGCATGCTCTCTCTTTCTTGCACGCGATCCCAGTTCTCTCAGACAGCGCGCAATCTGTTCTCCTCGCGCCTGAATGGCCAAATGCACACATAGTTGTCAAAATGTCCATCGTGCGGAGTATCTCACATAAGTACAGTCGGTTATGGCTTAAGTCGACGTAAACATTTGGGTGAAAACAGGATATGTGTCAGCATCCATTAATTCAGTCTTAAACGCACCGTAGTCTATAAAAGTATCAGTACTTGTACTCGGCCCTTAAAATCTGGTATCGGTGCATCCCTAATATAGTTAATTATTACAGGTTTGCATAAAATTCTGAGATTAGTTTTATTCATTTTGAGAAATACTGAATGTTTTAGTGCAAGTGAGATGAGTAAATGCATGTTCACATTTAGTCTAGAACTACAATAATCATCATGTTCACACCTCTGCACTTTATTTCTCTCAACATGGGGACAGGAGAGCCGTCGGTCAATAAATATGAAAGTAACTTGTTTTACTTATTTGAAAAAGTAACTTTTCATTTTAATTGAAAAAGTAATGTGTTACTTTGCTAGTTACTTGAAAAAAGTAATCTGATTACATAGCTCAAGTTACTTGTAATGAGTTACCCCCAACACTGGGGTTGACAGCATGTCTTTTTCAAGAAAAAAATGAAATTAAGGATAAACTATTTACACTTGAGGGGCCATATATAACTCATGTCATATTAGCAGGTGTTTGAAATGAACTCTGAATTGATACATGGGTAAATCATGAGTTTAGTGCATTTAAAGAAGAATGATCTCTGATAATACTCCACTGAGCAGATCACAGTTCAGGAGAACAGACATGTTTCTTTAAACTAATTGTTTATCCTTACATACACACAGTTTCCTTGCCAGACACAAATGTAATGTTTCATTATTGTTTGGCAGCATTAGTAGCCTCTACTTACTCAACTCAGATGAAGTTTGGTTGAATGTCTTTGTAGCCAGTAATGCTGCAGTAACTTGAGTTGTTTTGTATGTCATGGTGTAGACATGAGTTTCCAGGAAAATCCCAGGAAGAGCACAAATCTACTGATGTTCTACCTGGAATTCTGCTGTCAAGGATATCCAGAATTTTTAGACATGTTTGCGAGTTCTCAGATGTGTTCAGGAATGTGGTCTGGGACGTGCTGCCTGTCAGTCAACTCTTATTCAACTGTAGTGCTACAGTACATAACCACTCTTGCCATTAAATATTGACAGTGTACAAAAACATATACTTTGAACATGTACTTTTCAAGATTAAATGACAAGTTCTAAAAATGTTCTTTATTTGTTCTTATTTATTTATTCATTTAGTCTTTTTGCTGATGAATGATTTCAATTTGTCATTTTCTTTGAGATTATCAATCATTATTAAGCAGCAATGTCATTATCAATTATTCTTTTAGGAAGGTAATGAAGCATAAATATTCCTGTTTTTGATATACCCTCAAAATGATTTTAAAACTGGTGTGTCATATTATTTTTATTCATATATAACAATCTCTGTGCCTCACTTCTCAGAATACCATCTACTCTTTAGTGTTTGCTTTCATGCTTGATTTATGATATTTGACCTGAGCTAAAATTGTCTTTGATATGACATGTTACATTATTCTTTGCATGCACGGAATACAATGAATTCACTGTTAAAAGAACCTCAACAGCTCGGGTGTGAATTTATACTTTGCACCAGTCTGGCAACAATTTCTCACCTAAATTCACTCCTTTTGGACTGAAGCTTGTTCCATCTGGTTGCATTTCAGTTTCTAAGCTATCTTAATCTCTTTCTACTCGCAGTGCCACTTCTCATATCCAAAGTCCAGTATGATGATGTAGATTAAAGGTGGCATGGTGCAAAACATCATGGTTATAAGTATGGAAGGTGATGATTTTGTGGATACATTTAATTGCGTCTTTAGAGCAGTCAGTGTTTGGTTCAGATTCATTACCAACGAGTTATTCTAAGGAGCCAATCTTCTTCTCTGAAAGAGGTGGATTGCAACAGATCAGCATGTGTGCCAGTCCAAAACAGTGGGAACCGGGTCCATAACAAAAACAGTCTCATTGTATTAGGTTACAGAATTACACACTCAAAAAAGAAATTTCCATATCCAGATGGCATTCATGTTAAACCAGCTAACTTCTACTGACACTTTGGAAATGCTTGAAGATTGCAGTCCAGATTCATTCACATGACCTCTCCGCCTATACGCGAAAAGAAAACAGATGCAGTCTAAATCTCGTTCAGACCTATACGTGCATGTAAAACCACCGCTGGACTCTCTGGTTCCTCTGTAATGTCGGAATCACGCTCAAGAAAACCACTGACACCCACTATGATCTCTGCTGTTTCCACTACTAAGTCTGAGCACGCAAACAAACAGTCGTTTTTAATAGAGATCTACTTTTAAAAATGCAAAATCCAATTGGAAAATCCAATGCAAATTCCAGAGAACCAGAGGGTGACCAATTTGAAAAATAATGGGATAACTGACAAACGTACAGCAGCAATTCATCCGAGACAGGAGTTATTTGTGAGGGGATTCCTGAAAACCATGCAGTCTAATTGCATTTATTTTTCCTCTCACAACTTCATGTGTTCACAAAATGTATGACAACTGTGGTAGACTTGTCTGTCTCATATACCTCCTTCAGGCCTGGATGTTAAAGTAGAATACTTTTTGTATGCCAAAAAAACAAAATAATGACTTTATTCAACTATATCTAGTGATGGGCGATTTCAAAACAATGCTTTATGAAGCTTTGAAGCGTTACGAATCTTTTGTTTTGAATCAGTGGTTCAGAGCGTGTATCAAACTGCCAAAGTCACGCCCCCCAGTGGTGAACCATTGAAATTTCAAAACACTTATGAGGTAACAAAGGCTGCGTCCGAAAACTGGAAAATGCTGCCTTCCGAGGACACATTTCAAGGTAGTAAGGCATCAAGGCACGTCCGAATCCAATGTTAGCTTCACCTCCTGTCTCATGAGATACCTTCCTCAGATCGATCCTTAGCTCTCTTTGATATCCCACAATCCTGTGCTTTCCATTCTGTGACAGTTGAGCTAGAAAAATAAAGATGGTGTCCGAAAGTTGCATTTGCTGTTCAGTTTGTGTATAAATGTGCGTAACATATTTCAGTTTTGATATCATTTCTATCGAGAAATTACAACTGTAATAATTATATGTTTAGTTCTCACCAAAGCTCGCGCTATATTGCTGTAGATCATTAAACTGTTACGCTGCCTCAGAAGTCTGTCCGAAATCAAGTTCGTGAGGTACTTTCATGCGCAAACGCTGCCGTACAAGTCATTCTCTTATAAGACAACGAGGCAGCAAGACAGCTACCTAGGTTTTCAGACGCAGCCAAAGCCTCGTTTACTGAAATCATGTGACTTTGGCAGTTTGATACACGCTCCGAACCACTGATTCGAAACAAAAGATTCATAAAGCTTTGAAGCTTCATGAAGCAGTGTTTTGAACTAGATATTGTTGAGTAAAGTCGTTATTTTGTTTTTTGGCACACAAAAAGTATTCTCGTCACTTCATAACATTAAGGTTGAACCACTGTAGTCACATGAACTGTTTTAAATATTTTTAGCTTTCTGGGCATCTAAATGTGTTAATTATCTTGCTGGCAATACAGGCCTCACTGAGCCATTGGCTTTTATCAAAAATATCTTAATTTGTGTTCCGAAGACCGAAGATGAACAAAGGTCTTACTGGTATGGAAGTAATTAATGACAGAATTTTCATTTTTGGGTGAACTAACCCTTTAGCAGCGGAAAAGAGCTCCTCTTATCTTATATTGAAATCCTCTGACATTTCTCTTTAAAATTTCTAATTCGTGACCGGTGTTTTGTTTTGCTCTATCATATGCTCTTCTGCCTTCATCATTGCGTCATGCTTTGGGTCAGTGGTCACTCTTCCACCGCAAATCGATGCTTACGGCTATCTGCCGGAAGCTAGTTATTTTACTTCATAAAGTTTTAAATATGGATATTTTTCTTACAAAAACCCATTGCTTTACTTGCCTTTATTAAACTTCTGGAGCCGGATGGATTATTTTTTATGGATTCATTTATTTTGGACTTCAAAATACACTTTCCATTCACAACTATTATAAAGCTTGGATGCGTCAGGATATTTTTAAAAATATCTCCGATTGTGTTCATCTGACAGAAGTCATATATACCCAGGATGGCTTGAGGGTGAGTAAATCATGGGATAATTTTCATTTTTGGTTGAACTAACCCTTTTTATGCAAAGCTGAATTAAATCAATTTGAAAAGTCTGACCTCACAGGACCTCGTCTTTTAATGTTTACAAGTTAGGTTTCTGTGTGAACCTAAATCTGAAGCATATGTGCTTGTAACCTCCAAGATAGTTTCTTGTTTTGCAAATCAACCCCCCAAAAGCCCGACCAACAAATTAAATACATTCTTTGTTTGCTTTAATTCTCTTTTGGACGTTAGAACTGACAGATTGTGTGAAATGAAGCTGTCCACTGGGCAAATGCCTTTGGCCTTGTCAGGAGTCGGGCCATGAAGAATATGGGTCAAGTCGAAAAAAAGGGTCATCTGATTGGAATATGATCTAGTACTTGATTAACTACCCCTCGGGTCATTCTCATGAGGAGCTGAGTCCCTGAACTGCTGCAGTCTCAACATAAATGATAGTTTCATGCACAGACTGACACATGCTGTATGCTTATACAACAGTCACTGAAGTGATGCTGTATTTTTGATCAACTTTGGATTATCTGGATACTTAAGAACATTATTTGAAATAGAAATCTTTTGTAACAAAAATGTCTTTACTGTCATGTTTGATCAATTGAATGCATCCTTGCTGCATAAGAGTGTTAACTTCTTTAAAGGTGCCCTAGAACTTTTTCTAAAAGATGTAATATAAGTCTAAGGTGTCCCCTGAATGTGTCTCTGTAGTTTCAGCTCAAAATACCCCATAGATTTTTTTTAAATTCATTTTTTTAACTGCCTATTTTGGGGCATAATTAGAAATGAGCCGATTCAGGGTGTGTGGCCCTTTAAATCTGGTGCTCCACGCCCCAAGAGCTCGCGCTTGCCTTAAACAACATAAAAAAAATTCAAACAGCTAATATAACCCTCAAAATGGATCTTTACAAAGTGTTCGTCACGCAGCATGTCTAATCTCGTAAGTACAGTATTTATTTTGATGTTTACATTTGATTCTGAATGAGTTTGATAGTGTTCCGTGGCTAACGGCTAATGCTACACTGTTGGAGAGATTTATAAAGTTTATGAATTATACAGACTGCAAGTGTTTAAAAATGAAAATAGCGACGGCTCTTGTCTCCCTGAATACAGTAATAAACGATGGTAACTTTAACCACATTTAACAGTACATTAACGAAACATTTAGAAAGACAATTTACAAATATCACTAAAAATATCATGTTATCATGGATCATGTCAGTTATTATTGTTCCATCTGCCATTTTTTGCTATTGTCCTTGCTTGCTTACCTAGTCTGATGATTCATCTGTGCACATCCAGACATCCTGCCCTTGTCTAATGCCTTTCATCCAGACGTAAATACTGGCTGCCCTTGTGTAACGCCTCAATCATGGGCTGGCATATGCAAATATTGGGGGCATACACCCCGACTGTTAAGTAACAGTCAGTATTATGTTGAGATTCGCCTGTTCTTCGGAGGTCTTTTAAACAAAGGAGATTTATATATGAAGGAGGAAACAATGGAGTTTGAGACTCACTGTATGTCATTTGCATGTACTGAACTCTTGTTATTTGACTATGCCGAGGTAAATTTAATTTTTGAATCTAAGGCAATGTTTACAATTGTAAACATTTTTTTACATGTTACAGCACAAAACAAACATTAACTTGTGTACTTTTTCTGTTTAAGAACTTTTTTGTCATTATTCTTTGTTTTATACAATAAGAACATTGTAACATTGTTTGTATAATTCATGGATCCAGTTTTTCCAAATCCTTTTACTGACTCTTTCCTTTCTTGACCTTTGTTGGCTAAAGATTTCTCTTGACAACCTGAACAGCCCAAACAAAAAAATCACGGTGACTGCTGTGGGTCTGAATGTGTGCAGCAGCCTGGGATTGATATGATTCGTGTTGAAGTGTTTTCCAGCATGTGTTCAGGGCCTAAAGGCCTCTGGTTCTCTGAACACCAGCCCGACCTGTCAAGACCAGCTACACACTTCCATCTGATGCCATTGTGTTTTGCCTTCACAAAGAGTAAGACAAAGACTGACAGAGATACAATGTGTTTTTCAACATCTCAGGATGTTTTTTACTTTCACGAGTGACAGCAAGATTACAGCATTTCATCACTTTGCCATTCTCTGCTCTGTCAATATTTTGACAGAGGTTGTTTTGCACTTTTCTTTATGTTAGCTAAGGTTTCAACTCGCCAGCTCAGAGAAACCACATTATCTCTTTCATTATTGTGCTTCTTACTGTCGTATTTAAAGTAGAGGTTAAGCAGGACATACACTACTAAAGATGTGGTTGTTTTATAAGGCAGTATCTTTTACATCTTTCCATATATTTATATATAAAAATAAATACAAGTGTCATGATTCTTCAGAAGTCAAGTCAGGTGTGTTCGACATGATGTGGCGCTGTGTAGACCTAGCAGTGTATGACGTAACAGATTATTGGCGGCCATCTTTGTAACACTTCTCGGGCAGCCATTTCCGTCATGCAAATATAACTCCTATTTTCTTTGAATAGGGAAACATCAATGTCTCCAAAGCTGTTCATCAAGCTCACAAATAAGTTTGAAATCATCAATGTTATCGGACAACAGCTGTCTCATAAATTTAGTCTCTAAATGCTCAAAATATGACAAAAAAATGGCATTTTTCAGGCTGGAACAGCCAATGCGCATGTGCAGTCATAAGAGCATGTCTCAGAATGACTCCAGATGTTGTCTAAGCATGGAAGAAGTAACATTCAGTAGATAATTATTTGTGTGCGTGTGGATGGCAAGAGACAAAATGCGAATCGAAACTTGTTTATAAGACGATCGGCGCCAAAGAAAAGAACAAATCAAAAACAAAATCTAACATGTGTATTAACCTCAAATCTAAATAAGGTTTTCAGTGTTCACACGCCCTACCTAGCCACAATATCTACCTAGTCTCACATAGCCAGACCTTTAGATTGACGCCAGAAGGTCTGGACTCTATCGCAGCTTTCATTGGCCAAGGACCACCTTTGAGGGCGTTTGACCAACATGTAATCCAACCAATCACAGTTTGTTTTGTTCTGCATCATGTTTAGGGGCGTGAAAATGTAAAGTCGGTGTCCCTACAATAACATCTAATAAACTATTAATTCAAGAATGTTGTGCAAGTTTACTGCAACAATGGAGGCGTGAACTTCACATACTTTTGAAAATCCAGTGTTTAGTTTATCATGGTAAGCATTCACTGTCAAAGTTGTAAACACAAACTTTGTGTTTTGTGTTTCCAGTTAAGTGAGCCATATGCATTAGACGTTCAGCCAACGGTCCGTGGGCTGAGACTACTATCTACCCAAACACAAAACAAACACGGAGCTTCTAATGGCTCTACAGTGACACATGACTTTACCAATTGGCGATTGGCTCTTTTATTTAAAAGACGGGACTTATTCCGCCATATTGCACATTGCACTTTCTCACATTCATAGTAATATGAGTGCACCATCTTTCTAAAGTCTTTGATTTGCTGCTCAAGAAACATTTCTCATTATTATCACAGTTGATAATGATTTTTCCA
The DNA here is from genome assembly GCF_024489055.1 of Chanodichthys erythropterus. NCBI lineage: Eukaryota > Metazoa > Chordata > Actinopteri > Cypriniformes > Xenocyprididae > Chanodichthys > Chanodichthys erythropterus. Next base: position 5,438,849 of record NC_090235.1, on the reverse strand, counting down.
TTCTTAATGACCCCAAACTTTTGAATGGTACTGTATTTTTATAATCTTCGAGGAAGAAGTATGTTTATTTGTAATCTCATGCTCAAATAAGAAATAAAATAATTCTTATATGGCCAGAATTTTAAAATATACATTCTGGACACATGTCAATAGCTATGTTTCTATCCACCTATTTTTATGCACATTTTGGGATATCACATTAAAAAAATAAAAATAAAAAATTGCAATAAAAAAGAATGCGCTCAATTACGGTGGATACATTTTTTATCCGATAAGAAGACATGCTCATAAACTACAATGGAAACACATTTACTGAATAAATCCCTCAATATCCAACAAAAAACTCACGTGACTTTGCTTCGACTATAGATGTGATTTGTTACCTGGACTAATTTCATTGCACAGTATCTCAGATGTTGGCTTGCTCATTCTGAAATGACTGAGCTAAAGTCTGTCATGATTTGGTATAATGACCTCCCAGAAGTGTCTCACATGATTGCTTTCATAAACACCGAACGCAAGATCACGTGATAGCGATTATTGAGTTTTGTCTACGCACTCTGAGACGCAAGTCATTTATGATGTAGGAAAAAAGAGCCACAGTGGCTTCCCCAATTGCAGCAACTTCCATTTTTATTACAGATATTTTGTGCCAATTTACCAGGAAGTGATGATTTTGTTCTCTTCACTGCAAAAAATGCTGTTCTTACTTAGAATTTTTGTCTTGTTTCTAGTCAAAATTATCTTAAAATTCTTAAATCAAGAAGCATTTTCTTGACAAGTACAAATTATTTTCTTGTTTTCAGGAAAAATAAGTCAAAATTAAGTAAGTTTTTCCTTAAAACAAGCAAAATAATCTGCCAATGGGTTAAGCAAAATAATCTTAGTCCAAACTGAAAACAAGATTATATAGCTTATTCTTGGTTTGAAATAAGATTATTTTGCTTACCCCATTGGCAGATTATTTTGCTTGTTTTAAGGAAAAACGTACTTAATTTTGACTTATTTTTCCTGAAAACAAGAAAATAATTTGTACTTGTCAAGAAAATGCTTCTTGATTTAAGAACTTTAAGATATTTTGCCTAGAAACAAGACAAAAATTCTAAGTAAGAACAGCATTTTTTGCAGTGTTGAACACATGGGATTATTCGCAAATGTTTTATGCGATATTCCAATTTTGTGTTAAATACGTTAAATAAGTTAAATACGCAACTTTGGATGGAAAGATTGCCATTGTATTAGATAACATAATTTTAAACCAACTGTCTTAGCATAGAAAATTAGTTCGGACACTTCAAAAAATATTTGCAGCAGGATATGATGTCATGCTTAGGGGCTTCAAAGTCACAGATCACCAAACTTGAACTTTGGTATGCAGCAGAAGATAAAAACTTTGTGCTTGCATCTTGTATGGATGACAAAAGTGCGACCGGAAGGTGTGTGATTACTTTTGTCTCTGGATTTATGACTCGAAAATCTTAATTGTTCTTCTTTCCTGTAGCTCAGTGGTTAGAGCATGGCACTAGCAATGCCAAGGTCATGGGTTCGATCCCAGGGATTGCACATACTCGGATACAAATGTATAGTATAATGCAATGTAAGTCGCTTTGGATAAAAGCGTCTGCCAAATGCATAAATGTAAATGTAAATGAAAAGGGTGCTTGTGCTATCTTTGAATTAAAGACGTCTTGGTTTTATATTGTGTATTTCAATGCATTCAGTCATTTTCAAGAGTAGCTTAAGTGTCCAAATACTTTTTAAACCACTGTATTATTGTACATACCGTGACCACACAGAACTTTCTCCAGCATTGATTGATGGAGTGTTCAAATTACATGCGAATAATCATTCATGTAACACGTCTTCATTCTTCTCTCTCTCCGTTCCGTTTCCTCACTCTCACCTCTGGTTTGTGTTTGCACAAGGATTTTCATTCCCCAAACTATTATTCTTAGTTTAGTGTTGGTAATTCTTTTTTAAATAACAGTGGACTGTGCACTAAGGCAAGAGAGATGAATTGTTCTCAAGACTGTTGATTCAGAGGATTAAACCTGTTGACATGTTGATACCTGTTGGAAATATGTCCCAAAAGACCCTGTATTGAATGTTATGCTAAAGCAGGATTAAGGTGTTTTATGCAGAACTGCCATTTAATAACAAATCTAAATCCTTTCGAACAGACTGTATAAGTGGTTTGATCGCAGAAGATCTTAAAGTGCAATTCTGTCTTTGTAAATGCATAATAGTTTTGATTGTTCAACTTCCATTTGGTTATTTCATAGTTTTGATGTCTTTTCTATAATACTAATGTGCGTAAAATAGCACAAATACAAAACTGAGTATGTGTGGCCAAACTGTTGACTGGTAGCGTAAATGCAGTGCATTAAAATCACATTTGTGTACATCATAGAAATGGAACGCTTGACCTGATTTTGCCCTCAGTTTTCTGATAGCACTTCATGGTTGTGGTTTTGTGGTTCAGTGCCTCGTGGTCGTCTCTGTCCTGTCTGTGTCACCCGCTGTGAGGTCAGTCCTGTGGAAATGCCTCTAAAACAGCACTGGACCGAGTCATAGTGAATCTGGAAAAACATCAACCGCTGCCCCTAAACGAAGTGTTGGCAATCAATCGGCTTCCTGGGTTTCCACTCAGCCCTGTCCAGCCTCATAAAATGCATTTAGCCAGGTCATCTTTTTTCGAGTATTCTCTGTAATATCAATAAAGTTTGATGTGGTTTGAAAATGGTATGTGGTTAATGGCTTGTGGAAATGGAGAGAGCATCATCTCAGTTCAATGACGAGCTGGCAAACTCTCGGTAATGTTATTTTTGCTTTTATAATGGGCAGCATTTTTGCAGGGTCCATGATTTAAGGAACATCTGCCAGAACAGAAGTTCAGACTGTAGACCTTAGACTGTAAGTGAGTGACACAACGTGATTTTGATGAATTTGATGAATATACATGATGAGGTGTAACCTGCATATGAATCAATGACAAGAAAAGAAAAGAAAATCTAAAATTCTAAGTTGTTTTTTCAAAATAAAAGTGTTAGAATATACAGAATATATAAATAGAGAGAGAGAATTGCAAAAAAACAAAACTACTTCTGTGGATTTTTGAAAAAACGAATAATAATAGTAATAAAAAACACCTTTTCCAAGATATTTAGCTTTTAAATTAAATTTTAATTAATTGAAATCTCCAATCCATTACACCAACACATTTTTGACTTTAAGCTCCACAAAAATATGAAAATGAAACTGTAGTTCAGAAATACATGTTCATCATAGAAGAGGTGTTTTTAAGTAAGCAATAAGGTACTCGAGGCTAGTGCTGTATCGTGAATAAGTCACAGTTTAAAGGTGCCATCGAATGAAAAAAATTGAATTTACCTCTGCATAAATGAATAACAAGAGTACATGGAAATGACATACAGTGAGTCTCAAACACCAGTGTTTCCTCCTTCTTACATAAATCTAATTTGTTTAAAAGACCTCCGAAAAACAGGCGAATCTCAACATAACACTGACTGTTATGTAAAAGTCGGGATCATTAATATGTACGCCCCCAATATTTGCCTATGTCAGCCCATGTTCAAGGCATTAGACAAGGGCAGCCAGTATTAGCATCTGGATCTGTACAGCTGAATCATCAGACTAGGTACGCAAGCAAGAACAATAGTGAAAAATGGCAGATGGAGCAATAATAACTGCCATGATCCATGATATTTTTAGTGATATTTGTAAATTGTCTTTCTAAATGTTTCGTTAGCATGTTGCTAATGTACTGTTAAATGTGGTTAAAGTTACCATCGTTTCTTACTGTATTCATGGAGACAAGAGCCGTCGTTATTTTCATTTTTAAACACTTGCAGTCTGTATAATTAATAAACACAACTTCATTCTTTATAAATCTCTCCAACAGTGTGTAATGTTAGCTTTAGCCACGAAGCACAGCCTCAAACTCATTCAGAATCAAATGTAAGCATCCAAATAAATACTATACTCACAGGAATCGATGCATGCATGCAGCATGAATGATGAACACTTTGTAAAGATCCATTTTGAGGGTTATATTAGCTGTGTGAACTTTGTTTATGCAATGATAGAGTTGAGAGCTCGGGGGCAGGGGAGTGCGAGATTTAAAGGGGCCAATTACTGAATCCGTGCATATATAATTATGGCTCAAAATAGGCAGTTAAAAAAATTAATAAAAAAAAAATCTATGGGGTATTTTGAGCTGAAACTTCAAAGACACGTTCAGAGGACACCTTAGACTTATATATTTCATCTTATAAAAACTGGTTCTAGGGCACCTTTTATGGCATTGTTAGGCACAATGCGAAGCATAGTGTCTGCAACCCCTTCAGCCATGAATTATTGACGATACAGCACTAGCCTTGAGTACCTTATGGCTTTTATAAAACAGTTACCACACAATACAAATATTAAAGCCAAAAATATGTATAAATGCAACTTTCTTGAGGTAAATTTTCACTAAAGCCTTCCTTCCGCCGGAAAAAAAGTGTCCCTGACCATGAACAGCAACAGAAGTTACATTATTACACTGTTAGAAGGCGGCAAAGACTTTATGAGTGTGTCAGTCAGTAGCGAAGACTTTTACATTGAAAAGACTGAGTTGTTGTGAACATGGAACAAGACGCAACTGACAAATGCTTTGACTAGCGCTGTCAGTCGCAGGAAAAACGCTTAACTGTTAAAAACCGTTAATTTAGTGCATCCTCCGGGTATTTAAAGTGTACTTTTTCTTTTTGGAATTTTCAGTGTGAACGCACTACTACACTATTTATACTTAAAAACGTCATAGAATAGTGCATAAGTACGCGAATTGGGACGCACCTAATATCAATTGAGAACAAACAATTTTATGTTGCTAAGAGTGGTTGCTAAGGGTGTTGTGTAGTGATACACAGAACCGTTGGGTGAAGCGGACATAGCCGTGTTTTATCGTGAATAAAACACAGCTATTGACCAGTCAGAATCAAGCACAGGAACTAGCCATTTTATAATTAAATTTTTTTAACAAATACAGACAACAAAATAGTATCACATCATTGGCCCATGTACTGGAATTTAGAACTGCATTATGGACATTTACCTTCATTGATACTTCCTAACCGATCTCACTGCAATTTTAATTTATTTTAAGAAGTGGCTAATTCATACAAATTTGGACGACCTCACTTGTGGGAATTTGTAAGTTTTTTTCTAAATCATATGTATTTTACAAGTTGCCAAATTCGTATAACCTACCCCTAGCCCCGCCCCTAAACCTACCCGTCACTGGGGTTTAGACAAATCGTATGAATTCTTACGAGTGAGGTTAGTCACCTTGTAAAATATGTACGAATTGGTCTTGAGATAACTTTGGATAATTCTGCAATAAAATTATTTTGACAACATAGAACTTAGTTTACCACAATCTGACTTTAAACCTTTGAGCTATAGACAAAAAAAAATGCCTTGATAGTTCAAGGAATTTTCTTAAAGAAGACCAGTTTTGTTCCCCTCCATTTGTGATTTACTATGGTCTTTGGCTAATCAGTGAAAATGGCCGAGCTGGAATAAATTATAAAGAGGAAAAAGACAGATTGGAAATAGAGCCAAAAAAGAGAGAATGAAAAATGAAAAGACATGGGGTAAGAGAAAAAAGGATTCGGAGAGAGAGAGAGATTTGACCGTGTTGACACTCTGGAGACACTGAGCTTGGAAACCGTGCAAGACTGTGGTCTTGTCTGAGAGGACAAACTCACACACGTATTCTTGTGCATGCTGAAATCAGATGAGGACATACTTGGCCCAAGTGTGTGTGTGTGTGTATGCGTATCCACTGTGTCCACTAAGTTCATTTGATTTTTGTCCTTTTGTTTGCTTATCAGACTCTAAATTTTCTCCGTCTATGCCATTTCCAGTAATATTATGTATGTTTGCATGTTTTTATCAAGTTCAAATGTTTTTCAAATCTTTACTCTGAGATCATTCGCATCCATTATACTATCAATTTAAAATAAACACAATGTGTACGCAATGAGGTAACACTTTATTTCAATAGTCCACTACTACTTGCAACTACATCAACAAGTCATTAGAGTATTAGTAGACAGTCTGCTTAATATCTGACAACACTTTATTTGATGGTCCCCAACCAGACATTCTTATAAGTAACTTTGCAAGTACACGTCAACTTATTATACTAACCCTAACCTAAAAGTCTACTAATACCCTACTGAGAGTTAGTTGGCATGCAGTTGCAAAGTTACTTAAATGTAACTAAACATGCTACTTGATTTTGTGTCAAATCGCTAGTGTTTTAGGCTCTTCTTATTGCAAAAAAAAGTGTCAGCGTGTTGATGTATATGTCTGCGTTTGAGTGTGTGTGACAGCTGAGAGTGTTTAGCAGCAGTAATTAAAACTAAGTGTTCTAAGGTGTAAGAGTGAGACCTCAAACCCCCACTGAGACCCCTGAGTCTGTTCAGCTTGACTACAACTGACCCTAAGGGTGTCCCAAAGGTCTGATCTGGAATCAGATGTCGCACCTTCATTCCTGACTGCAGTTATCATGTCACAAGGCCAAACTTGCTTTGGTCCCGCTCCAAGGCAGAATTTCTGCCTGTAGGTGGGCGTCATTTCTTGCTCTTTCAGCGTGGTCGGATGACTTGTTATGTTTTGCTGATTTCTAGAGAGAATTATATTCTAAAAGTGAAGGAAATGCAACTTCATTCTTAATATTTAATGTTTGTACGTTTTTTTTGGAGGAAAAATCACGTTAATTTTTTCAATGATACTAAAAGACCACTTGAGTCTCCACTTGAGTTTCAGAAAAGATCTCAAACTGTGCTCAGATTTGCCAAAATGTCTGCAATCAAGAATCTCAAACATTTCTCATCAAATTCTTCCAAAACCAAATTATCCGAGCTGTGCTCACCATATTAGTCATATTAGTCATTTATCACTCAATGTATGTCAACAAATGTCTCATTTGTTGCCATTTTTAGGAGAACATCTAAGACAAAGTTAATAATGAAATTTAAGTCCCCAATGATGTAAAGAATCAACCTCCGAGCAATAAATCTTCCTCTGGGTTATAATGTTTTGATGTGGTGTAATTGAGGACGTTGTTCTATATTACAGGTGTGGATCAAGGTGGCTGGATTTTCCTGTTCTGTATCCCGAGGAACAGTGTAACACTTGTACATACTTCAAGTATTCATGGTTTTGCGTGCAGAAGGAGGCCTGTGTGTTTGCCGTGCGGTTGGCCGTCTGCTGACTGACTCTGTGGGCAGTATTTTAAATGCAGAGGTCCGTTGAGCTTTCGACAAAAACGCAAAGCAGGAAAGCCAAAATGGTGGAGTCGCGGGAAAGTTCCCTCCGACGCAGCAGTATTTGAGTGTGTGCTTGCATATGTGTAGGCCTGTATTATTTTGAGCAACTTACTACACTTGTGTGCAGCAAAGAAATCAGTGCTGTTTAGGGCGGCCAAAGTTAATGCGTGAAGTTATGTGAATAAATTGTGTTACACAAGAATCCCATAAATGGAATCGGATTTATCATTAAACGCTTGAGAAACGCTATCTTAATGACAAATTCATTTTTAAGACAAATCCAGGTGGACTTTTAACAAAAATAAAGACATTTGTACACATTGTAAGGTAATTTCATTGTCATAGAAAGTTAAAAAGTATAATTATGCTATTCAAAAGGTTCCTAGTTTTATTTTGAAGGTCTCCTACAATAGTTTTACATGCATCCAAAGTCAAAAAACACTTTATTTTTCTCATAATATACATTGCACATCACCTCATTTCCCAAAGTGTCTAAAAATGGTTTGATTGAAGATCTGGGGCCAGTTGCATAAACTTAGTCACTATATTAAGACTGCGTCTTAAGAAATAGTTTTTCCAGTTCCAATTACACAAATCTACCTTTTTATGTAAAGGACTTTAAAAAATTTGGACCACTCTTCAAGAAAAAAATAGTGTCTTAACTTTTAAGTCTAAGTGGTTTATGCAACCGGTCCTTGGTCTCTCTAATCCCCTCCTTTCCGAGAGACTACTCTGCTCCGATTGGTTGGACGCCCCAATCTGTTGTGATTGGTCTACTGCTTACAGTGCGTGTTAGACAAGCACCAAACACCATTAGCATATCTAAATTTTAGCTCTTCCTTAGCACTTGATATGCAGTGATATGAACTAAAAATAGCGGCGGTTCCACCACAGGAACTTTCCCTAGGAACTAGGGACTTTGGGGTGGTACACGTTGTGTTTCGACCACAGGGACAAGGGTCTAAATGAAGTTTCAGGTAAAAATTTCATCCTCAGAAAGTCCCTGCTCATGAGGTAGTACTTTTTCAGTTCAGTTCAGGAACTTTCGGGGGTGGGTCTTAGGTGTTGAACATGCTGATTGGTTGAGTTCACACAGAAACAGCAACAGGTCTGGGGAAAAAGTTCCTGTAGGGAAAAAAGTTTCTGGTGGGAATCCGGCTAATGACGTTGGTTTTTCCGTATCAATTTGAGATTGAGTCCTCATCATTTTGAAGTGCATTCAAAGTGGATTTGCTTCATCAGCGCAGAAACAGCGTCTTCTCGACACGTTGACAACACAAACCAAATTTTTCCAGGTTAAACTACAACTACAGTGTTTTAGGGTGGGTCAAAGTAGTCATTGTTCGCAGGCAGCCAATGAGGACTATAGGCTGGCATTATGCAAATTTGTTACATTGTTATGTAGGTTTGTAACAGGAACTGACCTTTCAAGTATTTATAATTCCTTCAGGAAATGAATTTAGCAATCTTATTTTAATAAACTTTTATAAACCGTCTTTGTGATATTAAAAAAGTGTTTTTGCGTACCTGTGAGGTGGAATGTGTTTTATTGTGTGCAGGTTCACGTCAATGAAAGGTTGGTGATATTCTATGAGCCATGCTAACAACAGGCAGTGGGCATTCTTGGCATGGAGAGCAGTTAGCCTGAAACTATATCTCTTTCACATCTTCACAGATTCTTTCTCTCTGTTCTCTCCAACGCTCTCAATTCCCCAGTTGGAGGAAATTCTATTCCACTGTATTGTGTGTGGGTGGTATGGACTCATAAATTCACTTATATCCCCACACACATACAGTACCTTTCAGTGGATGCTAGGAGACGTTCTCTTCCAGTGACATCTTAATTCACAAAAGGCTTGTGGATGGAGTGGAAATGTGCAGCATCATGGTTCTTCTGTGCACAATGCTAATTAGAAACTGACTGTATCATTTCCTGAATGCACAGTCAAACCACACACTTAATCATATTCACTGGCTATTCAGACAAGCTATCCAACACATGGGGAAAAATCAATTATTACAGCAGATGTGTACAACACTCACACCGATATTTTACATTACAGTTGCTCTACTATGTGGGAGTATTATGATGCTGTTAATGAACAACATTCACAACAGTGGTTCAATAGAGAAAGAGAGGAGGGAAAGATGGAGTGGTTAGCATCTGGCCTGCAGATATGTTTAGGGCTTGTGGTCTCTGAGAATCTGCTTCCATCTCTGAGAATCAGCCACACACACACACACACACACACACAATCTCCACTGTTCCACAGGGTTTGAAGCTACTAGTTCAGGCAATAAACCTAAAACCTCAAGAAAAATCTTCCACATAGACCATGTACACGTTCAGCAGGTTGACGTAAGTCTATATTACATGCAAATTCCATATTTGATGGTGAAATCTTAACTGTTTGCTTTCGCTGATAGACATATCTGGACTTGAGTTCCTCCAGGCCAGAGATGAATATGAAGAGATGGCATCGTGCATTGGGTCTCACTGTGATAATTAAGGTGTAACTGTGTACGGCTTATGAAACTTCATATGTTTTGCAGTGCTGTGAGGCACACTAAGCCGAAAGATGCCTTGAAATATTATCATATTATCATATACTATTTGATCCAACTCTAACAACATTTTCCATGGTAACCACAAAGAATCTATAGGTGCTACAGATATTGTTACCACTATAAAAAGAGTTAACTGGCTATTAGCCACCACTGTCATCAAAAATGGGTGGTTGCTATGCGGCTATATACTTTAAAGAGCCAACTTCCAGTCAGTTTGAGTTTTCAGTTTTGAAACACTTTATTGGCATTGTTTTGCATACCATATTTCCCACCAACAAATAGAAATATTTCAAAATCCATTTTATCAAGCTGCATGAATTAAGTAGAGCAAAAAAGTTTGGTTAGGGAGTAAGTTGTGAACTTAGAGATCTGATAGAGACCCGAGCTTTAAAGCTTTACAAATCTGTTGTTTCGAATCAATGTGTATCAAACTGCCAAAGTCACATGATTTCAGTAAACAAGGCTTACTTATGTCATAAGTGTTTCAAAATGTTTCGAAATTTCAATGGTTCACGTGACTGGCAGTTTGATAAACGCTCCGAACCACTGATCGGAAACAAAAGATTCGTAAAGCTTCGAAGCTTCATGAAGCAGTGTTTTGAAATCGCCCCTCACTAGATATTGTCATTAAGTCATTATTTTGTTGTTTTTTTTGGTGCACAAAAGGTATTCTCGTCGCTTCATAACATGAAGGTTGAACCACTGTAGTCACATGAACTGTTTTAAATATGTCTTTAGTAGCTTTCTGGGCATTGAAAGTGTTAATTATCTTGTTGTCAACAGAGGCCTCACTGAGCCATCAGATTTTATCAAAAATATCTTATTTATGACAGTAATTAATGACAGAATTTTCATTTTTGGGTGAACTAACCCTTTAAATGCCAATAAATGCAATAAATAGGACGGATAAAACCAACACATATTTGCACAAACATTTCCATAAAATTGTGCTTTCTTTAAGGCCACACCCACTCAGCTAAAACAGGAAATATAAAACTGCAAACTAGGCTGCGTTCCAGTTCGGTTTTTAAATGCCCTTCCCTCGCTAACTTCCCTCGGATGTACGTCATTGCTTACGTTGCAGTTACGTTACGTTGCAAATCGTCTATAATCGAGGGAGCGAGGGTCTGTCCATGTAAACTTCCCTCGTCCACTTCACGAAGTGGAACGCACTTCAAAATGGCGGCAGGGATTCCCCAGAGGGGAAGTGTGTAGGGAAGTTCGTGAGTGCGTGTCTAAAACTGGAGTGGAACGCAGCCCTAGAGGTCTTCACAGGTCCACTTGGACCCGAAAACCTGAGGTCCGATCCGAGAGGGTTCAGGTCCAAAACTTCAACGAGTGCCTCGGACACGGGTCGGGTTTGGTATTAGTAGCCTCGGGTCTCGGGTAATTTAAAATAAATGTGCTTTTCCTAAAAAAGACCTGAATTCTTTTAAACTATGTCAGCCATTAAACAAAATTTCCAGTCAGGTTAATGGAAAATAAATGCCATCGGGTCTGGTCAGACTCGGATCTAATTTCATCAGGTCTGTCTCGGGTCGGGTTTTTCTTGTAAAAATGTTTTTTTTTTTAAACAGACTCATTAAAAAGAATCGGACATCACGGCTCACTTGTGCTTTGTTTGTTGTCTGGTGTGCGCAGAGCGCAAGTGAGCTAATAACATAATATGACCAAACCACTAAAGGAAGCATCCAGTTATACAAACTGTTCCTAGTGGTGACTATATTTTTTTATTGTCATTCATTATAATTTTTGTCGCAAGTATTCACAATCTTGACCACTGAAATGCAAAGGTAAATGGCATATATACGGGATTCGCATTTGATATGCAGTAAATTAATATATACATACAGGATGAATGGCAAACTCCCTTCCACAATGGTGTGACAGGTGCTGCTGAAATAGAAGAAGGTGTTGAATTGTCTTAGCAACCTCCAAAAGCTTCTTTAAAACAATGACCTCAATTCTTCTCAACACACACACACTGTGAACAGATCAGAGGAGAAGTGTGCCTTACACAGAGTGACAGAGCACCTGTATGGTAATGTTGAGAGGGTGTTTTAGTGATGGTCTTGTACCAAAGCAGATTGCAGTGCTCTCTGTGTCTGTCTGTGAATGACCATTGAGAGGATTTTATTGATCTCTCTGAGGCTTTACTTGAAGTGGAGGGATGAAACAATAGTGATGGATGTAGGGCTTGTGCCCTTTGTTTTTTGGTTGAGGAGGGATTGTATAGTTAAAGTCTAAAAAAGTACACCAGAGAAGGACAGAAGTTTGACATGTGCCACGGTTGGAGGAGAGGTGGAGTTTTTAAATCGATTCTCTTCCCTCTTTAAAGGCTCTGTGAAAGGGACGGTCATTTTGGGGAAGACCTTTAAAATGGATTTTCTGCCTCTTTACAAAGAGTAGATGAGTGAAAGGGTATGAAGGGGCCGATGGAAAGAAGGAAGCTGTAAAATTGATCTCCAACTTTTAAGTGATGTGTTGAAGGTGGAAAATAGAATGTGCCATTCTTTATAAGGTCATTTCAATTGGTGTCATTGTGAAAAACGGTGGCTCAGAGTACGTAATGATCCTAATAGGATTCAATCTCGAGTATAGAAGGACTTAATGCCCGAGGTTTAGAAATGTAAGGAAGTGTTCAAATTTGGGGGGAAGGTTCTGACAATTTTTCATTATTTTTAAATCCATATCATTACTGACAGCAAGAGAAGAAGAAAAATACAGATAGAGGAATGATGAGAGAAAGAGAAATAGACCAAGAGGTAAAAGCTATTACAACATGGTTTTGGACTGTCAGGGAAGAAAAGAAGCAATAAAACACTCTTTCCTCTGTTTCTTTTCTTTAACCCTCTCTGCAGCCATATGGCAACATACTATTTCCCTTTGCTTTCTAGGAATTCAGAAAAGAAAAATTGTTGGAATTCAAAAGGCAGTCACTGTAGAAACCAATAATATGCTGTTTTTAACCCACATTCTCATTAAATTGCGCTATAAAACACATTAGGTCTTTGCTATATATTTAAAGTCCCCCTGTAGTCAATAAGTTTATCTCTTAAAGGTGCCCTAGAATTAAAAATTGAATTTATCTTGGCATAGTTAAATAACAAGAGTCCAGTACATGGAAATGACATACAGTGAGTCTCAAACACCATTGTTTCCTCCTTCTTATATAAATCTAATTTGTTTAAAAGACCTCCGAAGAACAGGCGAATCTCAACATAACACTGACTGTTACGTAACAGTTGGGGTGTGCGTCCCCAATATTTGCATATGCCAGCCTATGTTCAAGCATTAGACAAGGGCAGGATGTCTGGATGTGCACAGCTGAATCATCAGACTAGGTAAGTGTCATGAATGAGGCTCCCTCGACTCGTCCTCCGGACCATCGGAGGGAGCCATCACCGGAATATTGACTGTTTCTCATTCGGACTACGTTTCCCATAGGCCCTCATTCCTGGGACTGATTACACATGCACCTGCACCACATCACACACACACTATTTAAGAGCTTCACACGCTGCCTTGCATCGCGAAGTCTTGATTTGCTTTTAGTGATCATTTCTGAGCGTTATTTCTGTGGACTGTTTACCCGTTGCTACCTGGACTGTTTATCTCCTGAGAACCTCTGCCGCCTACCCTGAACCTTGCCTGGACTTTACTCTGTGTTTGCTTGCCGCCTGTCTTGACTATTGCCTGTGACCCGTTCATGATTCTCGCTGCCAGCCCTGACCCTTGCCTGTCCCCGACTACGGTATTGTCTTTGCCCTGTTTTGTTATACTGTGTTTTAATAAAGACTGCAAATGGATCCACTCTCCACTGACCCTTCATTACAGAAGACTTCGCCACCCTGTGATCCAGCAGCTCTTGCACAGATTTCCACTGAATTATCTGTACAGGCCAGCCAACTAGCCATGCATCACCATCAACTATCACGACTCAACTCGTTGACCGAAGAACTGGTGAAGACGTTACAGAGCCTACGCCTCACTCCCACCGAGGCTGCCACGCTGCAGGCCGCAGCACCAGTTACCACGCCATCGCCCAGCCCACCTGCTGTGAACCCACGATTAGCTCTCCCTGAAAAGTTTGACGGCACGACAGCAAAATGTAAGGGGTTCCTTTTACAGTGCTCTTTGTACGTAAACCAACAGCCTTCTCTGTACCCCACAGACTCCAGCCGCATCTCTTTTGTCTGCTCCCTGCTCAAAGGCAAAGCGTTAGACTGGGCCACGGCCATTTGGAGAGAGGACGGCATAGCGTTCACCACGTTTACGGAGTTCCTGCATCGATTCAGAGAGGTGTTCGAACACTCAGCGGGAGGTCAGAATCCAGGAGAACAACTGCTTTCCTTGAGTCAAGGCAAATCCACGGCTGTGGAATACGCACTTCAGTTTCGCACACTTGCAGCTCAAACCACCTGGGTTGAAGATACGTTAAAACTACTCTTTCGTCGGGGTCTCTCCTTGGAATTACAGGCTGAGCTTGCTTGCCGTGACGAGGGTCAGTCACTGAGCTCCTTCATCGAGCTGGCTATCCATATTGACAATTTGCTCCGTTCTCGCCGCACTACTCGAAACATCACGACTGCCAGTTCCAGTTCAGAACCTATGCAGCTGGGTTATACTCCATTACAACCCGAGGAGAGAGAGCGATGGAGACAGTTACATCTGTGTCTATATTGTGGTCAGGCTGGACATTACAAGAGCAACTGTCCCATTCGCCCCAACGCCTCAAGCTCCAGATCGGTGAGTTCTTCCCCTCGCTATGATTACCCATTCAATTCGCTGAAAATCCCCGTTCAAGTTATCATTGACGATCAAGTCATTTCCACTCATGCTCTGCTGGACTCAGGGGCCGCTGGGAATTTCATGTCAGACTCTTTTGCACAGGCCCATCACATCGAGCTAACCAAATATCATTCTCCATTGACAGTGGAAGCACTAGACGGAAAGCCCATAGGCAGGGGCAAAGTGGCTCACATCACTCAAGAACTCACACTTCAAGTCGGAGCACTGCATCAAGAGATAATCCACTTCTACATCATACCTTCACCTAACAACTCCATCATTCTGGGATTACCCTGGCTTCGCACCCACAATCCTCATGTATCCTGGAAAGAGGGAGAAATTCTACACTGGGACGATCACTGCCATGAGCACTGTCTACAGCCCATAATTCCCATGCCCGTCCGAACAGTGGAATTCACGGAGGGTGGGTCGAAAAACTCAACATTCCTGTTGAATATGCCGACTTGGCCATCGCTTTCAGTAAAGAAAAGCCACGGAATTACCTCCACATCGCCCCAGTGACTGCGCTATCGACCTGTTACCTGGAGCCACGCCCCCCAAGGGCAGAATATTCCCCTTGTCACAGCCTGAGACAGCTTCGATGAAAGCCTACATAGAGGAGGAGCTAGCTAAGGGCTTCATCCGGCCATCAACCTCACCCGCGTCTGCGGGCTTTTTTCTTCGTAAAAAGAAAGATGGGGGACTAAGACCTTGCATTGACTATCGGGCTCTGAATGATATCACCGTTAAGTTCCGTTATCCATTGCCCCTTGTACCTGCCGCCCTGGAACAATTGAGACAAGCTACATACTTCACCAAACTAGATCTCCGCTGTGCTTACAATCTCATACGCATCCGTGAGGGGGACGAATGGAAGACAGCATTCTCTACCACCTCTGGTCACTACGAGACCCTCGTGATGCCGTTCGGCCTGTCCAACAGTCCAGCTGTCTTCCAGTCGTACATCAATGATGTTTTCCGGGACATGCTGAACCGCTGGGTCATAGTGTACATCGATGATATTCTGATATACTCTACCTCCTTCGCTGAGCACGTTCAACACGTCAGAGCAGTCCTTCAACGCCTCATCCAGCATCAATTATATGCCAAGGCTGAGAAATGCGAATTTCATCAAACCTCCACGTCCTTCCTGGGGTACATCATTAGTCAAGACGGAGTGGCTATGGATGACGGAAAGGTGAAAGCTGTGCTCGAGTGGCCAAAACCCCGTACGCTAAAGGAGTTACAACGTTTCCTGGGGTTCGCTAACTTTTATCGACGATTCATTAGAGGCTTCAGCAGCGTGGCCGCACCTCTCACAGCCATGACCAAACGCACATCCACCCGCTTAAGCTGGACTCCGGCAGCCGATCAAGCATTCTGTGAGTTGAAAGAACGTTTCACGACAGCACCCATTCTCCGCCATCCCAATCCAGAACTTCCCTTCATTGTCGAGGTCGACGCATCCAACACAGGCATAGGTGCGATCCTGTCACAGCGCCAAGGTGACCCTGAAAAAGATGTATCCATGTGCCTTTTATTCACGTAAACTGTCTGCTGCTGAATGCAACTATGACGTAGGAGACCGGGAGTTACTCGCCATGAAAGCTGCGTTGGAGGAATGGCGGCACTGGCTAGAGGGCTCAGCATCAATTAACTGTACTCACCGACCATAAAAACTTAGAGTACCTCCGTGCAGCCAAACGTCTGAACCCAAGACAAGCCAGGTGGGCCATGTTTTTCACACGATTCAATTTTAAAGTCACATACAGGCCTGGGTCAAAGAACACAAAAGCTGACGCCTTATCACGACAGACCGAAAGCTTAGGACAACCCATCACGCCCGAATCTATCATTCCTGAATCTCTACTTGGTAGCGCCAGTCCAGTGGGACATAATGACCGAGATTGCACTAGCCAATGAACAATCCCCTCCTCCAGCAACTTGCCCAGCCGACCGCACTTATGTTCCAGCACCACTGCGTAACACAGTACTCCATCATGTCCACGATCTGCCCAGCTCCGGTCATCCAGGTATCACAGCCACACACAACTTGCTACAAAATCGCTTCTGGTGGGAGAACATGTTATCAGACACCACCCAATTCATACGCAACTGTACTGCCTGTCAGACTTCCAAATCATCCCATCAAGCACCTGCAGGACTACTTCAGCCACTACCCATTCCTCGCCGACTCTGGTCCCATATTGCCATAGACTTTGTAACTGACCTGCCTCCGTCACAGAACCACACCACCATCCTCACAGTTGTCGATCGCTTTTCCAAAGCATGCCGTCTCATACCACTTCCCAAACTCCCCACAGCCATGGAAACAGCCGAAGTTCTATGTAACTACGTATTCCGTCTGTACAGTCTCCCGGAGGACATCATCTCCGACAGGGGGCCACAATTCACCTCCCGAGTGTGGGCGGCATTCTTCAAAACGCTCAACATTAACATCAGTCTCACCTCCGGGTACCACCCTGAATCTAATGGACAGACCGAACGTCTCAACCAAGAGCTCACCCGATTCCTACGTACATACTGTCAACGCCACCAAACTGAATGGAGCCGCTTCCTCCTATGGGCTGAGTACGCACAGAATTCTCTTAGAAAACCCTCTACCGGAGTCACCCCCTTTCAATGCGTTCTGGGCTATCAACCACCGTTGTTCCCTTGGTCTGGCGAACCATCAGAATTACCGGCTGTGAACGACTGGCTACAGAGAAGCGAGGAAACCTGGGATCTAGCTCACCACCATCTGCAACGGGCGGTTCGGAGGCAAGCCGAACAAGCGGATCGTCATCGGCGGCCTCATCCTGCTTACACGGTGGGACAATGGGTCTGGTTATCGACCAGAGATCTACGCCTCAGACTTCCATGCAGAAAACTCAGTCCCAGGTTTGTAGGGCCTTTCCAAATTGTCAAACAAATCACCCCTGTATCATACCGTTTAAATTTACCTGCTAATTATCGTGTTTCTCCTACTTTTCATGTATCACTGCTGAAACCCTCCGAGGGTCCGGGAGGAGAGCCGGAGGGAGCCGAGGACCGTCATCCCCCACCGCTACAGATCGAGGGCGAGGAGGCTTATCAGGTCCGGGATCTGCTCGATTCCAGGCGCCGGGGTCGGAAGCTTCAGTATCTGGTCGATTGGGAGGGGTACGGACCTGAGGAGCGATCCTGGGTCGATGCAGATGATATTCTGGACCCTGCTCTACTGGAGGAATTCCATCGGACGCACCCGGGAAGGCCGGCCCCTCGACCACGTGGTAGACCCCGGCGTCCGCCTCCTCGCGTCAGGAGCCGCTCGCAGGGTGGGGGCTCTGTCATGAATGAGGCTCCCTCGACTCGTCCTCCGGACCATCGGAGGGAGCCATCACTGGAATATTGACTGTTTCTCATTCGGACTACGTTTCCCATAGGCCCTCATTCCTGGGACTGATTACACATGCACCTGCACCACATCACACACACACTATTTAAGAGCTTCACACGCTGCCTTGCATCGCGAAGTCTTGATTTGCTTTTAGTGATCATTTCTGAGCGTTATTTCTGTGGACTGTTTACCCGTTGCTACCTGGACTGTTTATCTCCTGAGAACCTCTGCCGCCTACCCTGAACCTTGCCTGGACTTTACTCTGTGTTTGCTTGCCGCCTGTCTTGACTATTGCCTGTGACCCGTTCATGATTCTCGCTGCCAGCCCTGACCCTTGCCTGTCCCCGACTACGGTATTGTCTTTGCCCTGTTTTGTTATACTGTGTTTTAATAAAGACTGCAAATGGATCCACTCTCCACTGACCCTTCATTACAGTAAGCAAGCAAGGTCAACAGCGAAAAATGGCAGATGGAGCAATAATAACTGACATGATCCATGATATTTTTAGTGATATTTGTAAATTGTCTTTCTAAATGTTTCGTTAGCATGTTGTTAATGTACTGTTAAATGTGGTTAAAGTTACCATCGTTTCTTACTGTATTCACGGAGACAAGACTGTCGTTATTTTCATTTTTTAAACACTTGCTGTCTGTATAATTCATAAACACGACTTCATTCTTTATAAATCTCTCCAACAGTGTAATGTTAGCTTTAGCCACGAAGCACTATCAAACTCATTCAGAATCAAATGTAAACATCCAAATAAATAC